>NW_019525126.1:908250-952712 GCF_002814215.2 Seriola lalandi dorsalis | reverse complement strand
CACCGCCCCCACCACCCCTCCAACGCAATGTTTTAAGCTGCCAGCATGCTTCACACACTCCCGGCATTCAGCTGCCAATTCTACTGCTACTTAGCTTCACAAAACACAATTAAAAAGGGAACAAAATGCCCATTTCCAGGCACATATTGAAGTAGCTTTCCCAGAGAGGTGTTGGCACTCAGCAATCCTTTTCCAAAGACTAACAATCTTCAATCTAAAAAGTCGTCAGAGACCATTAAAAAAGCCTTTAGGTTCTATTGAGTGTGACCAAATAGGCTACCACAATCTAAGTGTCTACAGTAAAGACTTTTGTTAAGTTGATCACACACAAAATCCTCAGGACAGTAATTTGGCCTAAGTGAATAATACTTTAAACTAAATCCATCAATCTCCCATAACAACACTCAAACAACACAAGTCAAACACTCAACAACAGTGTGTTAAATGTTTAGGCCTCTTTTGACAGACTCTGAAAAACAAGAACGGCTGTGTCGGTGTTCATCAGCACAGCATCTCCAACTCAAGGATCTCAAAGGAGAGATATGCTGTTTACCTTGGCAGTGAACCCCATTGAGACTGTAACGCACTATTCTCCCTGTGCTGCCTCGGGGGAGGGTGAATAAATAGTACACGTGAGCACAATGGTGAAATTTGACCAAAAGCAGGACTACAGCTCTTATAAGGCAGCAGAGGTGTGCCGAATGCAAACGTGGGGCAACAGAGAAGAAACTTTTGAAATAATAAAAATATATTGAGACATTACAGAATTGACACTTTTATCTTTCTCATATGGAGCTCATCTGTATCTTCTATATCAAACATTCATCATTTGTCTTTTTTGTGATCTATAAGGAATCTAAGAAAGAAAGAAAGAAAGAAAGAATGAAGGAAAGAAAGAAATAAAGAAAGAACAGAATAGTTTAAACTTATTTTACAGTGGATCTTTTTTTAAACCAGATTTTCACCTTATTTCTAAAATTCCCATCAACTCAAAGATCTGCTTTTGCGTATTGTTGGTTCATGTGGATGTGTGACCTTCCCTGTAAAGAATGATATACAGTATGCACATAGCTTGACACTGAAAGGCTGCTTTGACATTCATCTACTGAAGGGGGAAAGTTTTTCTGAACGTATTAAATCTGTTTGTGAGTCTGGAAGTCAGTTGTGGTCCAACATACATGAAGCCTACAGTGCACATAAAGAATGGACTTTACAGTGAAGTAGGAGGCATCTTCTATCTGTTGGTTAAATATCAATATTTGCATATCCATACATTTTGGATTTTATGAGGGAGAAGGAGTGAATGTAATTTAAAGAATTTCAGATCGAAATTATCATTCAAAACATGTCCAGAGGGGACAAAAGAGACACTGATACATTTGTTTTTTCAGAATAAAAAAAAAACACAAAAAATAATTATCCCTGTGTATGAAACATTTCTTTGGACTCACCCAGTGCTGCTAAGTAGATCTGTTCCAGAGTGAACAGCTTTCACGGGCCCTTGGGTCGTAGCAGCGGTATGCCGCAGCTTAGGGTTCAGCGTGAAGCACTCTCTGCTCAGCATCCTGTTGGCCAGGTTCAGACCGGTCAGCTGCAGGCAGAGGAGAAGACTTTAAAAGATCATTCGACTTCACCAAATTCATTTACATTTTCATTACACTTATTGTATTAGCAGGATGTTTGAATACAGTTGCTAAATGTTGAGTCAAGTCTGTGCTATCATAGCAGCCAGTTCAGACAGTGTGTAAAACAATGGAAACGTATGATGAGTACGTGCTCGTGTTTTGTTCCTCCCTACATCGACCACTTCGTGCTCTTGTATCTGGGGGCTGTTTGAAATGTACACACAGCACATGGCACAGCTAATCTCCACTCAGCACTAAATCCAGGTGGTCCCCTCCCCCACCTCCATCCCTAACAGAATCTGCAATTATGATTTGTCAGGCCAAATCTGTTTACAACCACATCAGCAATACTGAAGCAACTGCACCTCTGTACTGCTCTGCACCCTGGGAATTATGCTCGGTGCCGTAATCGAATGTTAGGATTAATCATACTGCTGTGGTGTTTTATTTACTTTATTTCCTGCTGTGTAGCACTAAATGTCCAATGGAAAACTTGTAAAGCAGCCAAGCCTTGTGCAGCATGAAAAATGTGTCAGCATGGTGTTACTCAGCTCCAGCCTTAAGTTACTTATTAAGGTAGAGTGGTTGCACTCTTAGAAACTATTGGCTCTAATTAAGAAAATAAAAACATATATATGCAAGCAAACATGACAGGGCTTGTCGAAATGTCATATATCATTTAACATGTCAGAACTGGAATACATATGTACCATAATAAACAGTTATTTACCACATATGTATTCCCATAATCCACCATTGTCTAAAGGCATGCACTAACTGAGACAAAATGTTACAAGGATGTCTTAATGAAGTGTTGGACATAAAAATACACATGTACACACATGCTGGAAGGATTTAACACCATGTTTATGCATCACAGGACAGGAGTATACACACTTTATTGTATATATGTTGCCTAGCATGAGAGTGAGTAATTACTAAAACCTTAGAAGTCAACTACTGTAACAGGGTGTTGTTCTTGTTTACAAAGTTCTCCATTTAGTTCCGCAAGTGATTTAATGACTTCAAATCTGAGCCCTAAAAAAAACATGTACTCTGAGCCTTTAAGTGCAAGACACTGGACTGTTTTACTCTGAAAAATAAACTGCTGCCATGCCCAGGATTAACTATTCATAGGAAATACAGCAAACACCTTTCAGACAGACAGAATAATGTAGAGTCAAAAGGAAGCCATAAAAACTGCAGTCTGTGTGGTCTGGTGCCATCACAAAAAACTTTGACAGACAAAAAACCAGTGAGGCAGAGGCAGAGGAGGAGGAGGAGGAGGAAGGAGGAGAGGTTGCGGGGCTCCCCACGCCGAATGACAAACCTTTGGGGAATATAGGAGAAGGTGGTGATGGAGCCAGTGAAGCTGCCGCTCCCCTGCTCAGTGCCAATTTGCCACATTCCTCTATTTATAAGCATCAATTACCACAAAAAAGTGGCTGCTTGTTAAGTATCAACAGAAATCACTCCCCCATGGTGCATCTGATAATGAGACCTCACACAGAGCTGAGGCTTGATGCGGCTTCGCCACTGTTTAGGCCAGCCAGCTTCAAAACCCAGTTCCAGACTCACCCCCGCACCAACCCCAGCCCACAGACGGCAGGCGAGCTGATGGCTGAAGGAGGAAGGTGCGCGGTAAGAGGCGGCAGACCCTCCGGCTCCGACAGGTCTGCTGAATGAATGCGCAGCGAGATGCCGCCCATCAGCATGGGGTCAGAGCCAGGTTTACACATCAACAAAGAGGAATATCAGAGACCTCACAGAGAGAGACTACTGCAGAGGGGCCAGATTCTTCTTCCTTTCATGAAACGTTGCACAGATCAGTTTACAGTTGCTTAATAACTCAGCATAGTTTCTTCTTCGTACACAGTGAAGCTTCCTGCTCCAGGTGGGTGTCGCTCTCGGCTCAGCGGGTTATAGAGGTTAAAAACATTGTGAACTCACGTGTTGTGTTAGCAGGTTGATTTGACCGGAGCTGGCGTAGTGGCGAGCAACCTGCTTGTCAGCCAGCTTCTGCAGGGCTGAAATGAAGGCGTGCTGGTTCGACTGGGCCTGGGCAGACAGGGAGTTTAACTCCTTAAAGGCCCCCACTGAGTTTGACTTCAGCTTACTGGAACTGCTCCTCCTGTTAACTGAAAAAGAAAATCATAAGACAAATAAGAGAACATAAGAATGAACAAGATAACAAGGGCAGTGCTTGAAGAGCTGAGCAGCAGGGAGCAATGTGTTTACCTTGGCCTGCAGATGTGGGTCTAGAGAGCTTCTGGCTATAGATGTGCGTGGCATTTGGGATGGAGGAGGGTGCCCCAGAGCCGGATGTGGATGAGGTAAAGGACTGAATCCTCCTGAGCACCTGGGGTTGTTGCCCGGTTGAGATTGTGTTAGAGCCGGAGGAAACAGCTGTCCGAATTGCTCTCGGGGGTTGTGTGACTACAGGGGCAGAGGTGTACGCAGGAGGGTCAAAAAGAGGCTCAGAATGGCAGAACTGAGACTTTGCCAAGGACTGCGCATAGGATGGCGGCTGAGGAGGTGGCGGCGGTGGCGGACAGTGAAGAGGCAGGGATGCTGGAGCAGGAGAGCAGTGCTGCAGATGGATATGTGTGCAGTCTAAAGTCAGAGGAAAGCTGGAGCAGTGCTGAGACGCCTGGACATCTGGCTGGGTTTTACCAGTTCCAACCGCTGCCTGTTGTTCTTCAGACAGCGCACGTACAGGAGGTTGAATCTCAGCGGCCTTGATGTCTGGGTCACTGCTGACTTTCCCTGTGGAGAGCGAGGACTCTGAAGCGCTGGAATCCTCTTTGGCCACAGGCAGAGCTGTTCAAAGGAGGAAAGAAGCCAGAGCTCCTTTATCATCAGTTAGCCATTCCTCGGCTCTGACACACATTTGTTTTCCCCCAATGAGTGCTAATCATTTGAAGCTGACCTTTTCTTCACCCCAGATGACTCAATCCTTTTCCCTTAACTTTTTTTTTGGGGGGTTCACAAATCTAAACAATTCCTGTTTATTGTGCTTGAATGATAAAATATTAAACATAAACCAGACTTACAGTAACAATATGAAAAAAAAAAAAAACTCGGAAGGAACTCACTTTTGGAATTCTCATAGTCGCCTGAATGTCCTGAGGCATTAATTTCATGAACGTCTTTCTTAACACTCCTGACTTTTGTTCCTAGGAAGACGGTGGCTGATTTATTTTTCTGTGTGTAGAATGTCAGTACTTCCTCGAGATCGTTTTCACTGTTAATAAAAACAGGAGATAAATGTGTATAGCAGATTGAGATCACTCTTCACTCAGTAGCATATATAACTGGAATGGTAAAGAGCCAAACCCTGAACAATGGTGAGTGGGCTTGCCAATTCACTAACCTTGCTGCAGTGATGTACTCCTGAAATACACTGGGGTTAACACAATGTTCCTCTTTGCTATTCTCCTGTTTTTTCACCATATGTTCAGTTTCCTGAGGAGATAAGAAGGAATAAAGCAAGTCATATAGTGGTTTGTTGCACAATTTCTCCTGTGTTTGCCTCACCTCCATGCATGTTGTAATTCTTAGGTCAAATCAGTTTCTGGGAATGGGTACCTTGTTGTAACAGTGGATAAACTCTCCTAACTGGTGGGATAGGATGCGTCTGCGGTCTTGAAGTGGTAACTGGCGACTGGGCAAGACCACCTTAATATCTTGTTGAAGGTTACTGGCTGCTCTTTTCAAGAAGCGAATCACCAGCTCCTGTGCAGACAAAAAACACACTTGAGAAATCTGTCATTATCACAGCCCTGAATCACTGATTCATCATGTCACACTTATTCAAGCTGCCTGTGTGTGTGTGTGTGCTCTCCTTTCAGCATTCAATGCCATTTAAAACACAGAAAGCTTTGAATTTAATGGCCTAGAGATCTGCCTGAGTTTGTATTCATTTTCCCCAAAGGTTTGAGGTTACTGATGATGATGTATGCCATTACAATGCAGACTTTCCAATCAGGCTTACTTTTACAGAGACCACGTTTTCCTTCTATGTGGCCACAAATGCCTCGTGCACGTTTCTGCTAAAGCCAGGGTACAGATGAGTAACAGAATAATAATGAGGGGAACTCTGGCATATATATACATACAAAGGAAACAATGCTCCAGGGTATTCCACCCATGTCAACTTTGTTAGGAAGAGCAGATTAAAAATGGTTATCATTGTACCATTTGGTCGTCATCCTTGTCTGGCCAAGTTGGATTAGTGTTGGCTCTGCTCTCTGCTAACAGTCTTTGCTGGACTCGCTGCAGGTATGAGGAAAAGGCCATCCGGGCCTGCACCTTACTGGAGAGGAAAGGGAAAAGCAGGGGAGAGAGAGGAAAATCATCATGGACTGCAAAGGTAAAGCAATGGAAAAGAAAAGACGCAACGACAAAGATTATCCACTAGGTCTTCTGTCAGTTCGCTTCAAACTGACATTAAAGACTATTTTGTTATGTCGGAATCAGTGATACATCTGTTACAACAGAAAGAACAAGCATTTATACTCATTCCATTTCGCTGACATATCATCCAGCAAAAGAGAGAAAATAAAAACACATATGTATCACTTTCAGCCAGAAGTTGTTCAAACACAATGTATCTTGTTCTGCACCGGCATCAAAATGATAAGCTGTCTTCGTGGCCCAGGTGAACCTGGAAAGAGAACTATCAGAACATTGTAGTCGAAAAAAAAAAAAAGAAAAAAAAGAAAAAAAAAGAAAAAAAGGAAAAAAAAAAGGTTTTGGAAATAGCTGTCAAACACAAACAATGATATGCTGTACTATAATTTCCTTGCGTCAAGCACTGAGGAATTTCTACAAACTCAGACTTGTTATTGTGATTCCTCCGTAAATTATAATTTCAGGCACACTTTTAAAATCGTCAGGAGACCACAGTCTTGGTTGCATGTAGCAGTATATACAGTATACTGTACTGTATGTCTGACAGTGTATAGAGCTTTTTATTTTAATTGAGGGATATATTAAAAGTTAAAATGGAAAATATTATTTTTGTTTGCGTATCATTTTATTTCTCAGTCAATTATTATCCAATCATTAGCGAATATAGGTCTATCATTTTAAGGACTGTGGCTTTAACTGGTACTGAACTGAAAGGTTTTATCACCCATTTCTTTTACTAGTTGGTTAGAAATAATTAAATATTGCGGCAAAGGAGGCCTGAACCTCTTCTCATCTCCTTCGCTGGGAACATAAGCATTTCTCCTTCTAAAAGAGGGAAGTGAGGGAGAAGAAAATACTGTAAGGGAGGAAGATGAGAGCAGCAGCCAACCTGAGCAGCAGCCCAGAACACAGACTGACCTGAGGTCCCAGCCCTGCTGAAGGATGTTGAGCAGGTTGACTCTGGGCCTGGCATTGTGCGTGGCTGCCTCTGAGCTGGACAGAGCCTCACCGTGGCAGCACTCCAGTGGTGTGGCCACTTGTTTTCTCTGCTCTGCTACCAAATCCTTGTGTGAGACTGGCTTGAGAACTTGTTTCACCTCCTCTCTTTCCTCCTGAGCGCACTCCTCTCCCTCTTGACTGCTGCTCTCAGTCGGGGAGGCTTTGGATTCCTTCCCTGAGGTATGCAGCATTGCAAGGAAAGACAAATGTCAGTTGCATCACTGGCATTTTGGATTAGAGACACGGACACACTCAAAATAGGCTTTTTATTGTTGCTGCAATGAAATGAACTCATTCAGAGTCATATTTGGCCAACCTCACCGTGACACAGGGGAGTTATTTATTGGAACCAAAAGTGTATTAGCATGCAATGTTGTCCCACTTAGCTACACTCTTCTCAGTTTTAGAAAAAAAAGCAGTTTCCTGAGCTGAGGCAGAAAACATCAGGCCTACCCGATTTTTTCTTCCCTGCAGCAGAGCGATGAGTCAGGTGGCGCTGTCTCCTCTTACGTGCCTCAAGAGACAGCAGCTTCCTCTCATACTGGACAACGTGACAGCCATGGACGGCGTCCACCTGCAGCTGCACATTCCCATTCACATTCCTGAGAGACAGAACAAGAAATGTCAACACAGTGGTGATAACAACAACAATAATGATTTATACATATATCATCAACAATTACAAAGTACTTTGCAGAGCAATACTTATAAATTTTAACTGAAGCCAGTTCTGAGAAAGATTAGTGTGGTTGAGTAGCTGGTCCAGAAGTTGACATGACAGACAGTGATGGTCCAAAGGAGAGAGGATAAATGGCAAATAATAAAAGCAACTGAGGTCTGTAGCAACAACCGTCTCACTAATCTGGCTTCCTAATGAATATGGAAAAATCATAGATGGGCTTAGTTGGGGGCCAAATCTCCAGACAATATTGCACAACAGTCAAAGCTGTGGTTAAAACTTGAAAGCCCGTACTGATTCAAATAACATAAATGCATGTTGTATTAAAATAACAAAAATGTGGTTCAATAAAAAGACACAGTTCATCTGTAACTGTCTTTCCCCCTCCCGCCCCCAAATCGACACCACAATGCCACATAGACACATAGACATTGGGCGCGCTGGAAAAGTTGACTGTGCTTCATCTTTTCAGCTGTTCCCCTCACCTATCCAATCGAAAGACCAAACAAACGCCACGTTCGAATCCAACCGTTTCCACAAACTGATGGAGAGATTTATTCCCCAATCCCGACCACAATGGAAATGCTTACCTTCCATGGAAAAGTCTGTTTGCCAACATGTAGTTCATTGATGTCTTGGACTCCAGATATCCACTGAGAGAAGAAGATAATGAGCAAATTACAATAATCATAAAGGCAGCGGCCCCATTGAGCCTTGACCACCTTATTTTGCGGCAAATGTGTTAAAATGGGGCTTCTGTGATATAGCTACTCTGGAAGCAGCTGCTATTAAACGCACCAATAATTTCCCAGACTGCTCAATAATATGCTTTTTAAAATGCCACAAAATCCCTGCTGCTAAGAGACCCGTGGATCTAATCAAGCAACATATGCTCATATAGGAATATGAGTTGTAAGCACAAAAAGGGATTTCCTCTCTAATAGGAGTTTCAATGCCATTTCGACAGTAACTCACTGTGGGATATAAGGCTTCCTTGGAACACAATACACAGAGTTCAACAAATACGTTCTGACAACAAATAAGTCAGTAAATTTGTAGCCACACCTTAGTCTGGTAGTTAGTAATTAGACACAGTCAAGAGGAGTCATGGTCTGGCTTTAGGAACTGATTGCATTCATTTAGCCTAAATGTCTACTCTCATTTGAGGACACATATTAATAACATTATAGATAAGCACCCCTTGGGGATTGCAAGTGATCTGTCCGCTCCTTCTTGGCTCAGCTTACCCATAGAGCTCCCATGTTTCTGCAGTGGGAAAGATCCTAATGAAGCCTCCTCGTCTCTCATATTCCTCCTTTATTTTCCTCAGCACTTTGATCTATATTTGTGAGAAACAAAAGAAATTTTCTGAAATAGACTCAGCTTTAAATAGAGTTTTCAGGTTCCTATAATGTCTTAATTTAGCAGAATCACACACGTCCTGTCAAACACCACAGTTATTACCTCCTCAGCTGTCAGGCTCAGGGTGCTGTCTCCTTGGCCGTGTTTAGCACCTTGTTGGTCTTTTGATGCCTCTGTTTCTGTGTTACTGGCTGATGCAGGCCTCTGTCGCTACAGGGGACAAGAGTAGAGACAAAATCATGCTATATTGATACCCACCATGTGACGCCATTCGTCTTTCCAACACATATACTTCACGAAAAATAACTGGGTGGCTTCATAATTGTAAGGAATTTAATTGTGTTCAGCGGTTTTTAAAGCAGTCTTAAATCTTTGGCAAAGATGTAACTGTTTAACATCTTCAAACTTCTTCAAATATAATTCTCATTTATAAATGGAAAATGTGCAAACTGCACCTTGAGTAACAAAAAAATACCCTCTCTTCTTTTCTGCCTGTCACATAAATGGAGCATTTTGTTATACCCTGGCATTCCTAACTGTCTCCCCGCTGCATGCACGACCAGGCTGTGATTGACAACTTTGGCATGCAGGTTGGAACTTGGGCCAGACAGCACGGCGCAACCCCACGGGATCACATACAGAATTTGTCATCTAAATAGCAGGGGGATTACGTTTAATTTGTCTGACGCGGCTGGGGGGATACAAAGGCAGCCAAAAAGTGACAAGGCCTAATCCCGCTGAAAAAAGTCTCAACTGCTGCCCCTAATCAAAGTAAAGAGAGAGGACAGGTTCACCGTAGGCCCCTGGAGTTCTTCAACAGCCTCTGTGACAACCCTGGTTTAGTGTCGGGCTTGTTTTAGATTTAGGTCTGAGTAACCGAGTTTCTGTACGGCAAAGTTTCTGACTTTTTGAGTCAAGTGGTGCACTGCAGCATTTGAAGCAGTCGTGTACTAACAAAAGGCCACTTTGCTAATGTAATGAAAATTCTATTAAAATAAAGCATTAGGGATCGATAGAAGCCGTCTGTCTGCCACTATGAAAGACGGTAGAGCCACATAATCAAATGAGCAAAAAGCAGAAAGCAATTTCTTACCGGCAATGTAACAGGCATCAGGGAATTGCAAAGGGTCAAAGCAAAAGAAGATTAATATGTCTGAGTCTGAAGACAACTTACCACTCTGCTGTGTGCAGTGGTCGGTGCAGAGAAAGGTTTCTAAGAGACAATGGGTGAAGACAGTGAGTTGTGGGGGAGCACCAGCATTACCATGCATGCTACATCAACATGCAACAATGAAACTTTGTTAGTGTATGTCTAAACAAATCCTTTACACAATCTAAGGTGGAGCAGAAATCTGTCTGATTTAGTAATCTCCCTCCAGCAGACCCTGCGCCAAATCTGGGTGCAGTAGTCGAGTGGAGGGAGCCAAGTGCATTAGCTGTTGTGGCATCATTAGGCAACAAGGCCTTGAGAGAGCATTAGTCACTTGATTAGAAGTGATAAAACAATAAGCCACAGAGAGTAGCACTTACACACTGATGTCACTCAAACACTGTAATTACATTAGCAGTTGTTTTGCATTACAGTGAATTTTCCATGAGGGTAAGAAAAGAGTGACAGTGGCAGGAATGTACTGTAAGCAACAGAGATGAACACAAGAATGAGAATGTTTCACAAGGAAGGGTGAATGAGTGCAACACTTGGCTTGGCTCTTTGCCGTGTGTGTGTGTGTGTCTGCGTGCGTGCGTGTGTGAGACTCCAGTACCTGTGTTCTTGGGGCTGCTGGATGTTTCAGGCTTGGGTCCAGGGTGACTCGGTCAGAGCGTGGCTGTCTCGACAGGGGGTCCTGACACACAAAGCCTGCAGAGGCACAAAGGAGTCATAAGGGGGTATATGAATAACATTAGGTCTTAAATATGTTCATTCCCACGACCTTCATACTGTATATTACATCAGATCTTCAATGTTTGTGCAAGAAACCAAAGCAAAACGAGAGGCACGGAGGCAATAAATTACATGGGATTCAAGATCTTTACGAATATCATGCTAATTCTAAGTTACATTTGCTTTCACATCTTTTTAGGCAGAAACCAAGGAAATTTTTTAATATAGTGACAGATTGCTGCCCAGTACAACAAAAACCTCAATGTGATGTGGACCACTGACTGGGTTCCTTGCTGGAAGGCATAGTTTGGCAAATATGCTTATTCACATTCTTGCTGAGAGCTTAAAGAGAAGAATGATACCAATCTCACTGTTACATATAACACTGCAGCCAGCAGCCGGTTATCTTAGCTTATCACACAGAATGGAAAAGGAGCAAACAGTTAGCTTGGCTCTGTCTAATAGTAAAAACATCTGCCTACTGACACCTCTAAAGCTCATTAATTAACACATACTATCATGTTTGTTTAGTCCATATGAAAACCTTAAGTGTAAAAACAACAATTCAGCTCTTCATGGGGGTTACGTGTTGGACTGTCACTTGTCTCTGAGTGCTTGCTAGTTGACTAGTGGAGAATGAGAACTTACAGCTCGTAACACAGCGCAGTAAGTAAAACAGCAAATGGTCATTTTTATACTTCAATTATTGTCCATTGTACAAAAAAACAGAAAAAATGTTGATTACTGAGCTTTAGAGTTGCTGCTTGATGGTTACCATTGGACAGATGCAAGCAAGCTGTTTCCCCTTGTGTCGAGTCTTTATGCTAAGCTAAGCTAACTGAATGCTGGCTACAGCCTCAGGTACCAACGCACATGAGAGTGGTATTTATGTTGTCTCGCCGCCAGGAAGAAAATAAACATATTTCCTTCCTATTCCCTCAACTTTGTAGTCTTTGTACTCTCGATTAATAAATCTCCAAACATTTACATTTAAGTGCATCACAGTGGTAGTTAGGGGGGATGAGGAAAAATGTTGGTAATTCACATTTCCCACTCGGATGTTCCCACCCTGTCAATACGATTTAAATCTATGATCTTCTGTTTATTCATTCCCACACTCCACAAAGCTAACCGATGGTAAAGTGAAATGTTACAGAAGCGCAGTATGTTTATGTTGTATCTTACAGCTATACTTGGGTTGAATAATGTCTATTGACAGCTTGGAACTCCAGGCTATTTGTTCTACCTGATCCAAGCCGTCAGGTAACAATCAGGCCCCTGCCATGCTCTTGCCTAAACACAGCAATTATTACAAACATGGGCGACACGGAGCTGACAGCTATACACAGGCGGAAAATGAATGCTAATGGAATGCTGTCATTATTTACAGGTCTGGGATGCAGCCCAAGTGTTATCAGCCAAAAGCGACTTAGTTTGTTTGGTACATAATAGATGTGCTATGTTTTACATGCCACTGCTCATTTTCCCCAGGCCCGCAGTAACGTCTCAGTCCAAAGATAACTGGCAATTTATGATTCTACTCTTTCATTTAATGAGCCGGAGGGGAGGGTTTCAAGCCACAGCATGGCCTAGGCCGAGACACGCACGTATGTGTGAACGCACGTGCACACACACACACAGGCACGCACACATAATAGCCATTCCTTTAATATCATTAGGCTGAGACCACAGATAGGCCTAATGTTTGAGTGCCAGTTTCGATGGCTGCCAGCTAATCAGCGGGCTCCATGTCTACTGTGATTGGTAATAAGGATAAAGCAGAGGATTCAATTAAATAATCAGGAGATGTGAAGTTTGGCTAATATTTGTCTCTTTTTTACAACGTGAATACTTTTAACTCTAATCTATGAGGATAAGGCAAGCTCTCTTGTGTATGTGGTCGTGGTCAGGTTATGAGACTCTTGTTGGTTTTAACTTACATATCACAAAACATTGTAAGCTCTTTTTCTGCATGAGACTTCAATAATTAAAAAGGGAGGAGACATAACAGAGACACATCTCATTCCCTGCTGCAAACACTCCTGTATAATCAGTGTTTATCTCTGTCTTTGGCCAGGTATCTTTTATTTCTTCATGCTAAAGATTGCTCTATTTGACATGTAGGATCCAGTTTCTCAAAAGAGCTTAATGACTTCAAAACAACTAAGGCCTCTGTTGACAATTTAGTCCGCAAGTCATTTAATGTTAATTAACGATGGCTGCGGTTTATTCTCTCAACACTGCGGCTCCCATTATGAAGCCAAACAGCTATTTTCGTCGGTTTGCGCAAACTCTACGAGAGGAATGCAGGAGAACATTAAGCATTAAAACAATAGACGACTGTCTCCGTCAGCTTGAAACCTGCTGGTAACAGGAACGGCCGACTAGCATCTATGCCTTTGGAGTGAGACTGGTGAAGAAAATACAGCATAATTACAGCACTTTTGATTTTATATTAGCTTCTCCAAAATTAACATATTTATCCCAATTATATAATTTTGCAATGAATAAATCTGAATTGCGCCTCAAGCAAAATATTTTTTCATTCCGATCTGAAGTATGAGCAATCCAAACATTTAGCTTTAAGTATCTGACAACATCTTGATAGGCAGTGTAAATTGTTTTGAAGCTCTGAATATTAGTCAGTCTATGTTATTAAAGTTGTTGACTGCTGTTAATATCCAGATGTTCCAGTTGAATTCTGCATTTTGAATTTTTTTATAATGTAGGCTCTTTAAAATCTGTAATCCTAATATTTTTTCCATGACTTTTAATGTGCTGTATTTACCAAATGTTTTCCCTGCTCTGTTAATTATCCGATGGTTAACAAATGTAACTTCACATGGAGAAGCATAAGGCCACCTTCTGTTCTTAGAGTTTCGAAGCTTTCTTACTTATTAGATCCATTTTGTTTCACCAGCATATCATTTACAAGTGTGAAGGATGTATAAGCGCTGAATTTACACATACTGAATATCTATGAAGTACAAACATCTTGGCACCAGAGGGAGGTTGTATTTAGTCATTGTTTCAGCATGCACTCACCCACAAGCGAAAACATGTCTGCAATCATGCTGGCCTTTATCTTCAGATCCAAGGGCGCATCGCTGTAAATAAGTGGATGTCAAAAAAGAAACAAACACAAAAATTGCAACACATTCACATGCACAGGGTAGAACCAAATGAGCCAACTGTAAGAGGATACAGATTTGTTGTCTGACTTTGACTAAACTGCTAAACTCACCAAACGCTTTTGTAGAAGAAACAAATTTAGCTACATCTCTAGCATGACGGATTGTTTTCAGAAACTAAGTGTGAGTGCCATTTCCTACATTTTTTACAGAAGAAAAACAAATACTAAAAAAACCTGTTTGAGTTGATAGGGTGAAATAAATATTCCCAGTAAAAGATTCTCCTAAAACAACAAATGAAAGAATCAAACACTCGAGACCGTGTCACTCACCAAGCCAGGGAGGGAGAAAGGTTCACCTCTAACAACCACGGTTTGAGGTTGGAGTCAATGAGCACATCAAAACCATACAGCTCTGCAGAGGGAGACACAAAATGAATCAAAAGGTTTTCACCACAAACTGGGAAGTCGGCAGAGAGCGGTGGAATTAGAAACCTCTCTGATCTGCTCCCTGAAAATAAAGGATGAAGGGTATCAAAGTCACAAGCGTTTTCCAGAGTTTTATCATAGCCCCATTATGTGGCATTTGGCTTCAGGGCCTATGTCTTTCTGCTACTGATTACACGCATGTTATATACCCAGTCACTCAAGAAAGAAACATTCACCAAAGCCTGCTACTGAGGGATTGGCTCAATTAAATTAACTAAGTACATACACATTTCATCTGTCATGAAGTTGCTTATGTAAGATGTAAGATCAAAAACAAACCATGGCTGTGAATGTTTTCACACATATAGTCAATAATTTTCTCATTACAAGGGAGGTTAAGTAGTCTACATATTGTCACTATATATTAACAAGGACGGCGCTCTACCAGTTACCAGGAAAAGCCCAACCACCCTCATTAAGTTAGTGTCTTGCCCAAATTTAGGGAAATAATTATGAACTCCAGAAGTATAAAGCTGGAAATGTAATGGTGTGTCCCAAATGGCAGAAATCTGGGGAATTAGAAAGCCATATACTGTATATATTTCACTCCACCAATAGCTTTGCACTGAGTGACACAATAAAAGTCTTTAACAAAGTGGTCAGGAAGTTCCCCGTGTAAAAATTCGTTCAATCAATCCCAATTTTCCCACTTGTTTCACTGACTGATATATGGCTCACTGTGATTGAGTCTGCCTGTGTGCCCTGTGACAGCCCTCACACTGCTCTGGGGAGTGTCACCCTATAAGCCAACGACCCGCTGGCCCCAGCAGCAGCGTGCAGGGAAACCGCAGTATTTTACAGGGATAGGGCAAAGCCCAGCCGTAGAACCAGAGGAAAAATCCTTCTAATGGCACTTCAAAAGAACAGACTGTGTTGAGAATAGGCCAGGGGGCTTGGGAGTTTCAAAGCTGCCATAACCAGCACTGTTTGTTCTAGGATCTCAGGTCAATGCCTGTGTTAAGCATACAAAAGCCAGCGTGACAGCATGCAGTGGCTTGATATTGCACTTGGTTGAATAACATTGAGCAGTTCCAGATTAACAGAATGGATCAAAGTTATTAGGCTGTACATTACTTTATGTAGTATATATAAACTGTTATTCATAACTGTTTTAGGATTTTATCCGAGGGCACACTTTTGCACACGCCACATTAGTTCATTTTTTCCTGTTTTTTAAATTCATTAAATAATAAGTAACAGTGCATTAATATTTGAAAAAAGGCAAAGTTTCAATGTCAGTGTGCTGCAGGGGTTTATATTTACTTCTTTTCACTTCAAATCAGGGGGCCAAATATTTTTCATACGGTAAATACTATTTACCTACCACTGCTGTATACACGTGTTTTTATTTAAGATTGTAACATTTCCTTAAAGCACATCTTTACTTCTGTTTTCATTATCTGTATTTAGAAAATCGAAAGGGATTTTCTTCTGCGTAATTCACTGGGCTACTGTATATTACATTATTTGCGAGTTCAACCTGTGGTAGTGCCATGAGCTCCAAATTGGTACAACTGCAAACTGTATTTTCATGATGGAACTGAACAATGTTTGCCATACATCCCTGAGCCAAGACCTGCAACATAAGCTGCCACTGCCATCTAACTTCTTAAACATCTCAGGATGGGCTGGACCCCCACTGCTAAACAGTGCTCACTTAGAGCAGAGCACTTAGATATTATTTTCCACTTGCAGGCTTATCCCATTCTATCCACTTTTGTATAAAAACACACACACACACACAGAAGAGAGATGGAGAGTGTGTGTGTCATAAAACATTATGCATTAGTCTTGGGGAACATAGCACTGGAATAAATGGGTTTGAGCCTGCAGTGCCTCATCAGTGGCACCACAACAACAGGGGAAAATGGGGAGGTGTTACACCACCTCACCAGCCCCCGACATGTAGGCTCCATGTGCTGCGCATTTTCCCCCAATTAGGAGCAGACGCCGCTCCTGCCCCATGAGCCTGCAGAGCTGCTCGCTGCTAGACACGTTTGTTCTGTGGCTCAACCGCTGCCGGGGGAGCGCTGTTAAATGCGCCGCAGAGAACCCACAACAAGCATCACAGACAAGGAGAGGAGAGGCAGCGAACATGCACATCACACCCATTAAAGAGGGAGGGAGAGAAAAAGTGTGACAGAGAAAAGGGATGATGAAGAACATTTTTTTTTATTATTGGATGGGCGCTGCTGGAAACTACACCACAAGAGACAAACGCCCAAAAACAATAATCTCCCCACCCTGGCCATGCAGCCTGTTGGCCCACAACAACAACAGCAACATTAAGTATTTCCTTCATGTGTGTTTTCTTCACAGGCGAGGACAATTGAATTACTCTTGCATCATTCTGAGATAAATTATTGCTGCTGAACTGTTTCTCAGCTGTTGCAGGGAGCACAGCGGTGCAGCTCGGAGCCACGATCATGAAAACACTCTGAGGACAACAAATTAAATGAATACAGTTAACACTCCATAGCCTTATTATGATAGCAAGACCCAATCCATTAATCATTCTTAAAAAGACTCAGTTATACAGCAGCCACACTGTCATCACAGAGGGATGCAAACATTGAGCTGAGGAGAAGTGTGGGAGTATCTGATAAATGTAAAACAGGGAGAGTGGTTCACAGACGGGGGATCCAACCACACTCAGCACTTAATGAGGGACATTCAGTGGAACACAGGACCAGTAAGTGGAATGTTTTGTGTGTAATAAAATAGGCCTTTGGCTTGGCTAATCAGATCTTAGTCAAAACATCTCGTAATCAGCATCCCTCAGCAAAAAGACTGTCCATTAATCACACAGCAGCGGTAAGGAGCTGTATGGGTGGCATTTTCGCTCCACAGACACACACACACACACACACACACACACACACACACACTCAAACACACTTCTTACCAATGTAAAAAGAAAAATCTGTTGTTTTTATTTCTTCCCACATGAGACATTACAGAGCTATAAAAAGATTTTGTTACAATATGCCCATTTAGATACGCAGTACAATTTAAGCAAAGGGAAGAAATCCCATTTGAAAACAATAAACATTGTATTAAAGCCATTAATAGACATTAAAATGGCAGGGAACAATTTGCAGTAAATTAAGATTATAATGTGCTTTATGGTCTTGCATGGCTCCCTTCCAGACAAGCCAGAGACTGTATAAAACCTCTAAACAATGGCTGCTTTTATCAGCACGTTAACTGCCCCGGCACACATGTATTTGCTGCCCTGCGTTCTGACGCTTTACCTGTTTACTATTACAGGCAGCTGTTCAGGCCCAGGATGAAGGCTTGGTGTATTGTAGGTTGTGAAGTGAGAAAGTAAGGATAAGTGCAAGAGGAAAGAATCTGACAAGGGGCTGACTGAACATGACTCCTTTGTGGTTTGGGTGGGTTTTATTTTCATTTTATTTAGAGACAAGTAAAAGACCACAAAGACACTAGACTGGACTCCCTCAAGCTCAGACAGACCTGTGTGTTTGTAAAAACTCAAGCTCTACACTGGTTCCGACATGTCTCTGTATTCATACTGCCCATACATACTCACACACGCACAAAGAGTTTGCATGCAACATGACCACACCGTGAGAGACAGATCAACAGAGGGAGGATGAGGGTGGTCCTCTGGAACCGTCAGTGTCTGTCTTAGGAAACTTAATCCTGTAGACAGACTATGAATGCTGTAATTAACTTGCTTGGGGCCATCTGAAGACAACAAAATTACATTAACTTCAGTAGTAAACTGATACCGCTGAAGTAAGATTATGGGCATGTTCACAGCAGACCACAGTGTATTATGTATCTAGTCAAAGGTGTGGGATCTAATTGCTTTTGAACCACACAATGATATCGGTAGTATCTATGTCTATACAGGTCTGCATAGGCTTCCATGTAAAAAAAAAGGGCTACCGTTTCTACACAGATCACTCAGTACAGATGTGTCATTATTTTGTTGTTAAATGCTTCATTTCAAATTAAATTTGGACATAGAGAAGAACAATTTATAATATATTGTATATTTACTGAGAATATTTCCCATCAATCTGCCTACAGATCTGCACATGTAGGCCAACATTACATTTTCAACAAAAAGATGGCTCCAGTGTAGAGTCATCAGCAGGCTTGACTGATTGTGTTTCATTCCATATTTTGCCCCTTTTCTTCTACATTCTGATGTCTATACTGTATATCTACTGTTAGCAATATCAGATGAGTCTGTTTATGCAAACTATGTGTGAATTTCTTCTGTGGGGATGTGTATAAACAAAAAAAATCAAAATACAGGTGTATCTGAGTGAAAGAATGAATGAGAATAGGAGCAAACTTTTTTTTCCCTTCCTGTTTTTCACTCCCACACCAAAGATATGTGTCAGCTGGTTGTTTCTTCACATCCCTCAGGTGTTATGAAAGCCAGGTTGAGACTTGGTAAGCCACATTTCCCTGTAAATACCTGCATGGTCAACATTCATACCCTGGGTTAATGTGGTTTTTCAACATAGGAGTGATGCTCATATGCAGATAGCATCTTTTTGCGGGCGACTGTCTGATGGTGTGAGATGCTGCTACGTGCCCAATACAGGCCATACGGGGGGTGGGGTGTATTATGTCTACAGAAGCCTGTCACAACTGCAAAGCCCTTTATTTTTCTAACATCTGAGAGGTGAAAAAGAGAGTGAGCAGGGGAGGGAGAATTATAAACAAACAGAAACAGCCAGAGAAGAGGAAAAAGAGAGTGAAAAAGAGACAGCGGTGCTGAGGGAGGCTCGGCCAACGTGCTCGCTTTCAAACCCCAAATCTCAGAGAGACTGCCAGACACAGAGAAAGAGCGCAGACAATTAGTGCCAACACTAACATGGGTAATGGCTCCAAAATGGAGTTCACACGAGCCCGCTGCTAAGCAGGAGCAGCCAAGAAAACAGTCAGCCTAAATCAGGCAGACCTGAATGGCAACAGAGGAGAGGAAGCGAATTCCTGCTTCAGGCAACAGGCCCTCCACGACCCGGCAGCCAGTCAGAGGGCAGCAACATACAGGAAGACTCCACACTGAGGAATGACTGTCTACAGCCTCAGCACAGCTCAGTGGAGAAATAGTAAGGAGGAACTGCTGGACAATGAATCTGAAACTGAAAGGAAATGTGAGGGGTGTGGTAGTGTGTATGACTAAATATGTGTGAGTGTATCTGCAATGTGAGCAAAAATGGAATTTGTCCAGAGTTTAGATTTCCATTCATAGGAAATTCTTGTGAAGCTGCAGAACTCAAGAGCTTCACTTTGTTGTCCCGAACAGCTTGTTGTCCATAACCAAAACTGGCTTCTATTACACACACAGCAGGGTTTTCATGTTCATGTTTGTTGGATTAGATTGGTATTCTTACTGCCAAAAACCATTTTAAGAAGAATATGAAATGATTACCAAAGCAGTTTGTCTTGTGGGGAACAAACATCTTGCAGGCGGTGGCTATCTGTAGCTCAGCACTCACAACAGCTTTGACGATGAGATCTTCTATTTGTCTCATCAGCACTGAAACACACAATAAGGAGCTTCATTTACATTTTTCTGTATAACACTGCAAGAATGCTTTTGTTTGCAGGGGTTGAGAAATGAACTACAAACTGAGTACATTTTATTTCCACCATCTTTGCATGGATAGTACAAGCACAAGGAAAAGGTGAAGGTTTGACTCACATGTGGTGTCCTTCCCCTCCTGCTTCAAATACCTCAACACTGCACTCATACTCCACTTGTTCCCATAATCCTCAACTTCAGGGTCATCGCAGCTGAAAAGGAAGAAATGCACTTCAAATGCTCAAGTTATAATGAGTAGATGAGTCACTCGGGCTTCCCATAAAAACGGCTCCACATTCAGTTCATGTTGACCACTGATGAGGCTTACCTGACATAATCGCTGCTCTTTTTGTTCACACTGTAGTTGGTGAGATGCATGAATGTGTTCTTAATGTTCTTGGAAGTCCGGTCGTACTTTACTGTGGCAAACCTGTGCACACACATGGTTTATTTGTACAAGAGAGAAAAAAAAAAACCTTAAGCTGTCATCCAACAGTTTCACTACATATCTATCTGCCATAATGACCACATTCATGAGGCTGCCACTTAACTGAATAATAGGGGCACTTTGAGCAGGGATTAGTTTCTGGCAGTGTTTGAGAGGAGTGGATGCCACATGTGCAATAATGAGAATTCCTTGGCACGCACTGTGTACCTGAATACCAACACAACCCCGAAGGAATGTCAGGAGATAAAAGTGATATTCAGGATTTGGCCATGATTTATTGCTGCCAGTTGGTAATCAAGCCAGGGTGGTGGCACTCTGATTCCAACACATACCTCTATCAGAGCAAAGTGAAGCCAGTTGTTCTATAAATCATCTCCTCTCCTTATCTACCTGTGTCTGATGATAGTCTGTACTTGGATTAATAAATCCTTCTTGCTCCAACTATGTCCAATAAATACAGAGTGTTTACACGAAGTAATCATAAGATATGATCTTTGAACAATGACACAATCAGCAACATTTAATGAGCACATCATCTTACAGCTGGAACAATAGAGCGCTTTGTTTCAAAGTCACCACCACTATAAACTCTACACTGCAGTTGGTCTGGAAAGTTGAGGCTGCCCTCTTCTGGTCACTGAGAGAGTATCAGTGAATGTGCTGCATATGATGTCTATTCGGTACATGCATTTCTCAGTACTTAGTAAACTTTATTAAAACTCTACCAAAATGCAGTTTGACCCGACATCTCACCTCCAAAATGATAATAAAACTACCAAAACACATCACACCGGCCTCAAAATCAACTGATTCTCTTAGGACACATGCAAAATTTTATTCACAACTGGAAAGTTTTGTCACTCATTAACACAACACCCCCTGAAAAAGTCTGTGATTTTCTACTTCATCTAACCTCCCATTATAAAACAAGCACAGTGTGTCTTCTTAGTGCACGGGATGCTCTACAATTTGTGTTGTTGGAATAAATTGGATGTTTTGCAGTATTACAGACATTATCTCATCCTCTCATCTACACCACACCTCAAGTTGTCTGCTTCTCTAACTGGTAGAGTCTGAGTGAGATAAGAACTCCAAAGTTTTCAAAGAAGTGGTCAATGAATGCATTTTGTGTCAGCACGCACAGCTTACTCCACAAAGACTTGGTACTGTGAGCATTTTTAATAAGGATTTAATATCCATGTCTAAGTGTAAGTGTTTTGATAAATCTAATATTCAGCATTGTACACCAGGTCTATTTTTTCCCTAGTTTGTCTTTAATTTGTTTTTAAGTAAGATATTTCAAGAGGTTCAGGATGAATTAAGATGAAATTATGTGAAAGAGAAGGCCCTCTTGAGTAGACTTTGGGGTTGATCTTTTTAAATGCTGACAGAGGAGTTTAAATGTTGTAATTTGCAGAAGTCAGTACTCTATTAGGGGCCTTTTAATGTGTATTTGTTGTAAAATATCGAATGTATTGTAGAAGACGGTCAATGAATACTGATTTGTCAGCTAATAATCATACCAATAATCACACAAACATTACAAAAACACACATACACTCACCTTGCTAGGCCTTCCTCATACACATAGACAATGAGGGGGTCGTATGATGTTACCAGCACGTACAACCGTACGTCAAACTTGAACTCTGGAAACAAAACAAAAAGAGATTTGTCAGTTCAAATTTGCCAAAATGTCCTTCAAATATTCAGGAAACTGTGTGTGTAGCAGCTCACCATCTATCAGTAGTGGGTTATTAATGTAACGAGACACCAAGATGTTTTCATCCATTGAAATCTGATTTGGCTGTAGATGACAAACAGAACACATCAAATAAAATATAATGAGCACACAAAGAAGAAGAGGCAAGTATTCCATCATGATTTTAACAGTTTTAAAACTACAATGCTACAAGTTAATAACTACAGAGCAGTGTTAATATACTGAAGTCCAAATAAGTGATATAAAACTGCTGTTAACTATGAACATCAAAGAATGATCTGATCGAGAAAAGTTGGAGACTGCAATGACACTGGCCATTGAAGGTCAACCTTCAATAACAGCCTATAAAAACACAATCTGGTGGTGAGAGAGGGGTCATTTATGAGGTTGAAATGTGTTGCAGGTGGCGAAGTTGAGAAAAGATTGGGGGGGAGGGGGTTTAACCTCAGTGCTGGCTACAGTTCAGAGAAAACCTAAACCAAAGAAATGAACGTATTTCTTTTTTCTCCCCAAATATCACTCTGACATTCTTTCCACTGTTTCATAAAAATGCCTGAGAAGAAGAAGAATCGTGCATATGTTTTCCAAGAGTGAGAACCTTGTTGAGCTCCTCCAAAAGCTGTGGAAGAGTGTGATTTACTCCACAAAGTTTATTAATGCCTGAAAAACTGGTTGATACGTTTTTTCTTTTTTTCAAAGACAGCTGTATCCAGCCAGCTGGCTGTTTCAGTTCACACAGTATTTTTAAGTCAGTATGTTTACAGTTGACTCCCACTACGTTTGCCATTAATGTGAAACTGTCTTGCATCTGAATAAAAAGGAACTTAGAAAGAACTTCACACACAAACAGAGGAGCTGTAGTAATATTTGGTTAGTTTAGCTGCTTCCTGTGTGTCCAATCTGCGGTAACTTAAGCTAAACGTCAGCTGGCTGTAGCTTCATAGTAATCCTAAAAACATATGAGCAGTATCAATCCTCCCTCGTCATTATCAGCAAAAACACAAACAAGCTTATTACCCAAAATGTGGAACTATTCCTTTACACACAGCTTTACTCATACAGGTTTCACATGCAAAACAGTGCCAGAACTTGGTTTAAACCTCCACTTATGTATCATCATCATCATCATCATCATCATCATCATGCATGTGACATTAAACAAAGGAAGAGAATGTGTTGTTTCAGTCCCTCTCATTCAGTACTGTTTTACCTACTATAAACAAAGTGACATAAATAAACACACAAAAATCAGCAGCTTTTAAATTAGTCAATTTGCAATCCATACAAACACACGTCGATCTTGGAAAAGTTTCACAAGAAAAAAGAGAACTTGCAAATAAAATCAACTAAATTTAGACAAAATAATTCTTATCACAAGGTCAGCTAACTTGATTGGTTTTTGCACAGCTTTCAACCAAGTCTTTTGGCCTTCATCAGCACACGAGGCTCCAAACTCCAGACAAAGTTAATTTATCATTTATTATTAATCATTTAAGACAATTTTTAAGCAAAAATGACAAACATTCTCTACATCCAGCCTCTAAAATGTGATCTCAAATTTGCTGTTTTTCTCTGTTACATAATCAGAGTTTGGGTTTCAGAAAAAAACAAGCTATTTAAAAAATTCATCTTGGGCTTTGGTTGCAGCCTCACTTTCATCTTTACAGGTCTCCAAAATCCTTCAAACCAAACAATCTGAGAAGAAAAAAAAAGCACAGCACAGAACCTGTATCCACACTGAGGACATAAGCTGTGATGAAGACGCACAAGCGGACATAGTTTCATTTTTAAGGAGTCACAAAGGTTGGGAACTAATAAATATTGAGAATATTAGAGTGTATTACAGAATAACTACAACCACTCACATTGCTGACCAAGTAGATGCCTCGTCCTCTTGAAGATGCTACTGGTTTAATAATCCATGGGCCCTTGTCCTTGGCAAAACAATCTGAGATTGAGGCAGAAAAACACACAAAGAGAGGTTGAGATTTGAAATGACTTACAGTTTACATGAAATCATATCCTAAGTATAGCTATACTTAGACCAACAGAGTGAGATGGGGGTTATCTTACTGCAGAATTCCTGGTACTCAGACGGAAGCACAAAGGTCTGAGGAACGATATGGAAGTTTTTGAAGCCATGAGTCTGCTGCATTCGCTGGATGTTTTTATAGAGACGGTCTTTTCTCGTCAATTCATAGGACCTGGAAATAAGCAGAACTTCCAGTTTCAAACGCTCCAGCACTACAGTCGCCAGCTTTGACACTGACAGAACAAAAATACATGAATACATAACAGTTACAGAACGCCCTCTGCCTGACAGTATGATTCATTTCATGTTTAAGAGAGGCACCAGTCCAAACTAAATGCACTTTGCGGTGGAAGCCAACAAACACACTGCCTGAACTGAAGGGCTTAGAATGGCTCAGTGGTAATATTTATAACACAGAAAACAGAGGCAACACACTCATACATTTGAGCACTCTATTATACCTGGGAAAGTGGTTGACCTTCTGGAAGTCTTGAAGGCTTCGTAGTAGGTAAGGCTTGAGGTGAGATCCGGTCCACATGAGGTTAAAGTCATTACTGTTTGGGTGAACCTGAGAAAGAGAGACACTGATTAAATTCAACTGACAGGCTCTGGGATAAGTAACTTAGATTCAGCACACGCAGAGCAAACAACCTTTGTCAAAGGATCATTTTAAAAAATTGATATTACGTAAGTGTAAAACCAAGTTTAGCAATTGATGTTCTACACTAATTGAGCTCGGTTCAGTTTCCAGTCACCAACAGCAGTATTATGTTCTGATGTCCATGGCATATGACAGCTCGATTAGATTAAATCTAAGAAGCAGATCACACTCTACCACGAACCTGGAGGGAGACAGCCGGCTTTTTAGACGGTTTCTCAAAAGGAAGGCCAACTCAGAGATTTTCATCACCATCATATTATGTTATCTGTTTTGTTTTGTTTTATTCCAACAATGCGTTAGGAGGCAGAATTCACATGACCGTTCATTCAGCGTCTAGGGAAGAGGCAGATGTTTGCAATAAAGGCTTATTAAAGTTTGGCTCTGTGGAGGCTGTGGTAGACACTCGTCTGCCTTTGATGATGGGTTAGCGGGAGTCAAGAAGCATTGAAATGAAATAAAAAGGGAATTAATTGTAACTGCTTGGAAAGAGTAATAATGGGGATTGTGTGCCCTCGTGAAACAGGATTAATGCTCTTGAGGTCATTTTGTGTTTTTTCCATGAGTGCATTCCCAGGCTTTGACAACGGTATTATCAGTCAAAGGAGGAAAAACAGCCCTACTATCCCTTATCCTACACAGCAGAGCATGTGCATAAATAACGCGTGCTTCTGAAAAAAAAACCAACAAAAAAAACAATTCATTTTTGCAAGATTTAGGCTAATCTTTTAAATTTGCATGATTTAGTGAAGAACATTACCTCATGGAATCCATGATTGGTGAGTATTCCTCGTACCAGACGGCTCTCTGTGCGCACAATTTTGAAGGCCATATTGTATCGCTCTACGCAAATGAAACAGATTTTAGACAATAAAATATTCTTAGTGTCTAACTAATTAAAAGCGCCAAAACTTTATTATATTATTACTTTTCTCATTCAAAGTTATTTTGTTGCTTCAACAAATGGAAGTGTACCTCCAACACAGCAGATATTCCCATCTTTTGAAACAACTGCTTCAGGGACGAACAAGAGAACTGGGATGGTCTTGCTAAGGCCGCTCCATGCGATGCAAGGATGGTCACTGGTGGACAAACAGTTAGATGAGACAAAGATTAATAACTTAGCAAGAGGCAGATGTTTGAGATGTTTTCAAATCAAACCAACCCACTCCGATTTCAAATGATCTGTAGATATACACAGCACACACACATTCTCAGTAAAAATGTCATGGAGATGCACTCCAGGGTTCATTTCACTGCCCATAATCTTCGGCGTTCATTCCCTGATGATGTGAACTTGCCTATACGGGTAGCTTACCTAATGCTGAGGGAATGTATCCTGACACGGTGTTTATTTCAGTCCGGCAGATAAAGACAGAACCACACACAGTTTCAGGAGGTGCTGGGCAATAACAAATCCATACACTATACTAACAAACACCCTTGTAAAACTGCAGACTATCTGATACTACCAGACACAGCCTGCTTAAAGCTACAAATAAGATAAGGTAGCACGATGATGGAGCAGACCTCAATCATGCACAGCCGGTCTTGATAAGGAGGGAGGCATGTAAACATTTGCTGCCCCTCGCTTAAGTATCCAGGTATGTCAGACAATGCAGCAGATATCTTTTCCACTGTGGTAACTTGATTGCACACCATTAAATAAGATATTTTAATCCTATTTAAGAACGCTATTTATTCTGAACATAAACCAGCATCAAGACTAGTGAGATACTATAAACACAAGATGCTGAAGATCTTGGACTAAAGCTAAAATTGTTACAATCACTGTGATATTTTGGCAAATGTGATCTTTTCAGTTGCAAATATTTGGTTGAACATGCAGCTAAATAAATACTTTTATAAACACGTTCAGGTCTCGCTCCTCTAATACTTACTGAGTAAGTACAACAATGCCAATATCACATTTAATAATACTCTTAACCCTGACCTGTCTATCACTGTTTGTTAAGCCTATATGAAATTTATATGTTATATTTGATTATGTTATTCATTCTATTTTTGATTCATCAAATACAATAAAAAGCTGAGTTCAAGTCTTGTGCCATGTATGTTTCCTACTGTATACGCACTTTCATGGCTTGCCTTGATGTCTATGTGCCTCTTGTATTTGCCTGTAATACTATACTTTGTCGTCCTTTGCATTATTTAGCGTTGTCTGTTGTCACAGTGGAAGTTAGTTGGCCATTTCGAGCACTTTTACAACACATCAATGCAAAATATTATCGACTGCTCCTGATAAATAAAGTGACGAGTTGAGCAGAACAGCTCAAACTGGCTGAAATCAAGTGTGTGTTCAAATGGGAAAGGGTGAACAGTCCCAGTTTAACTACATCCCAGGAGAAAAATTAGTCTAACTATTGCAATGCAAGACGTGTGTTTCAGAGGATTTTTTTGTGCGTGATCATTACATGTGTTAATAATAATAACTGTCCCATCAGTAAAACAGCACTGGTCACCTAGAGGTTAAACGCTAATACTAAGAAATCCAAACTAATTCAGGAGATGGAAATTAACCTGAAAGCAGGCACAGTGGCTCTTAGCAAGGTATGACTAAGTAAAGCTTAAGAGGGAATTAGCTGGCACCGGCAAGATAACAAATAACAACTGTCGACAACAATGATCTAAAGCTAGATGCTGTTCTTTCTCATTCAGTTTAAAGGCCATCAATTATGCAGAATGAAAGATACCTCAAGTCTTCATTTTGTCTAAATGTATTTGGCATAAATCATTAAACAAGGCTCAGGACATCTTCTGTCATGCTGCATAGATTACTTTACACATTCAATAAATTATAGCAAACTGTAATGACGATGACCATAGTAGAGAGGGGGAAAAAATTGCAAATGCTTCTGGTCCAGCATGTTGTCACATTAATACTGTATTTAGGGATAAATCTCGTGAGGTACACCAGGAGGATCAGTAGGCTAAGAACCTAACTGACACTAAAGAGACCTGCTTAATTCAGAAAGACAAGTCCACATGCTGCAGGGACACCATCCTACTCATCTCATCCCTATAGTTAATAACTGACTATTTCACAGTTATGAGGACAGTGCACATTATATTAAGTAAGGAATCTGTTTTGAAAGAGAAAAGACTCACAATAACATATAAAGCAATATTCAGTATTTTTAAGAATCTGTTATAAATATAATAGCAGCCCAAGAAACTTTTTTTATGGTATCATGAGTGAAGTCTGGTTCCTGACCTCTGAATCACTGCCCACATCGCCATATTTTTAAGCAATTGTAATGTACTAGATTGATAAATAATACATAGACATTAGAGTGTAGTAACAAATAATCAAAGGTTAAAGAAATGGCAATTCAGCACTGAAGTGACTCTGCTGTGATTTCGTATTTCCATGTGCTATACAATAGAGACAATAGAGTGATTAAATGCTCAGAGTTGAGTTTCTCATTTAACTTCAAGGTTAGAGGCATTTGATCTTTTCATGTGAGTGGAGGATATTGAGGCATTTTTGCACTACTGATCTTGAACAGCATATAGCTGGAGCTGACTGCACTAGATCACAGTCACTGTCATGTGATTCTACAGTAGACACAGTAATCTGAACAACTGTAAACTTGTACTTACTCTTGCTCGTCTTCTGAGGAGGATTCAGAGTCCTCCTTATCCCGGGTCACAGCTGGCATCTTCACAGTAAAAGGGGAGGAGCTGCCCGGTGAAATCTTCCTGAGATGAAGTGTTTAGGTTTTACCATGGCATCTAATACCTCCAACTGCAAAAACATCAGCCAATGATCAGCTCAGCTCATATAAGCGCCAGTCCTTTGATGCAAAATAATATAATAACTAACAATCACATTACTACGGCTTGCTCTTTAAAGACTGTAACACTGGTACGGTCCTAGAACAGTGGTTGACAATTAGCACACAATTAGCTAAGAACAGCTGCTGTCTGATCTAACGGGCAGTTAAATTATATTTGTTAACGTTACAATAGCATGGATGTAAAACGTTAAGATTAAACCTAGGCTGAAAGCCCAACAAGCGTTATTAGCTAAATAAGACTTAGGTTTTTGACATGCTACGTTAGGTACAGGAAGCTAACAAGGTAAAGTCTGCCTAGTTGCAGACCAATTAAGTAGACGTTTTTATAATGCCATATAAACACACATCGAAATGAACTTGCCTTATATTTCTATGGAGACTGCTAACAGTCAGCTAGCTAGGTAGGTATCACCAGGGCCAGTCGATCATCGCGGTTAATCTTCCTGGTAACTACAACAACTGAGTAGCAACAGAGCATAGAGCATGCGCACTAGCGGGCAGCACTCATTTGTCAGCCTGACCAAGTTTTGCGCTGCATCCACGTAGTGACGGGACATTTGTGGACGTTACAGTCACTGTCAAGCCAAGAAAGTGCTCCTGTCCCCAGTCAAACATGACAGTTGATCTCAAATAACGTGCATAGTCGGCGATTAATAACGACTGTGTACGGTAAATTAAACTTTAAGTTAAGTTTAAAATAAATGAATTAATCTAACAACTTCATACTATGGCTCCCACAGTTCTACTAAGTGCTTGTAATGTGTGTTTATATGTGTGTTTCTCGACTCATAGTGTTTAAACGAAAACAGATGAGAAACAGAAATGTAGTTTTTGAATTCAATTGCAACTAGCAAGCACAGTCCACAGTTATTGAACACTGTACACCGTATTACTTTAACTAAAATAAAATTTGTTCTGAAATAAAATATTTAAAATGTTACGAATGGTTACTTGGTGTTACTGAATGGTACCAGTGTGTAACCTGAAATACTTTGTGCAATTCTGACTAAATATTTTAGCTGAAAACGGGGTTCCTCACTCCCTCTCCCGAACTAGATTTGGCCAATACATAAATCAATACAGAGAATCCTCTCGCTCCGTGAGAACTCTTTGTTTAAACGCAGCCTAGCCTACAGTCTACAGGTGACGGGAGTGCGATTTCTATTGGTTAGTGAAGAAAGTAGGCGGGACCTTAATGCTTGAATATGACCAATCATATCAATGGGGCGACTACATGGAGTCATTCTTCGAGCTCTCTTATTGGTTAACCCCACAGTCTAGGATTGAAAGATTTACCATTGTAAATATAACACCATACTGGGTTGGCTCGAGTCCCATTTTACTGTTTTGCATCTAATATTCCTGTTTTTTGGACAGGAGCATGGTCACACTGTAGCTTGATAGATACCATCCAGGTAAATACATGCACCACTCGTGTTACTTTTTCATCATTCGGGCTCACTGATGGTATTAACAAGGTTATATCAACGTTAGCCTGCTTTGTACTACTTGCTATGTGCACTGAACAGACTGACTTGTCCTCCCTGACAGGTGCTTCTCTCAGACAGACAGACAGACAGACAGACAGACAGACAGGATGAGTCGCTTTCTGAACGTCCTGCGGAGCTGGTTGGTGATGGTGTCCGTCATCGCGATGGGAAACACCGTGCAGAGTTTCAGAGATCACAGCTTCCTGTCAGAGAAGCTCTACACAGGCACGCCAGAGTTTGGTGAGCAAAGCTGTCAAAACTTAATGGACACTGCAGCATGACAACGTTAGATATCATATCATCACATATCTCACTCAGAAAAACAACCTATGTCATGCAGCTCTTAAGACAACATTTAAGGTGTTCGGATTACCAAATATAGTGTTATGTGATACCACCACCATTAGGCCAAAAGCAACTATATCATATCATATTTATGTAAACAATCAGTAACAACAGCCTTCAGTATTAGAGCCTCACCAATACAAGATTTTTAAGGCCAATACCAATACAGTATTAAAAAATCTGATAAGGACACTGAGTAGTGGGAGATACGCTCCTTTTTTTGTGTCATCACATTATGTAAATAAACATTTTTTATTTGAGTACCCTAAATCTTATTTGATAATTAAAGTTATGTAGTAAAAGGTCATTATAGTTAAGAAACATGACATCACAGACAGTGTAAAGGTGACACTGTTTCTAAATGTCCCCAAACTCAACATCTTTAACATTTCAGTACTTCAATTCCTATTACTTACCAGCTTTCATATTCATACACATCCTGGTTACAATATAGAGTTTGTGATACGCTAATATTGTCTTTAATGTAGGCTCAACTGATTCATAGATCGGGATCTTATTCAATTTTGTAAATAAAATGAGTTGCAATGAGGCAGATTTGCTCTCTTCTGGTTGTTTTATAGAGTAATAACAGACATGGGATATACAGATGGCTATATCATGATATTGTTTTCCTTTTTTGTCTTTTTTTAACTCCGACATTCCTGATTTTTCCTTTTCTACCCGTTTCCACAGTGAATGGTCTCCAAGCTCGAACATTTGGTATTTGGACATTGCTGTCATCGATCATTCGCTGTGCCTGTGCCATTGATATCCAGAACAGAACGTAAGACAGCTATTCACTTCCTGAACTTTGTTTGTGTTGGCAGTCTATATATTTTGTTCTCACAGTGTGTGCTATGCTGTCGCCTGTAGGCTGTACCACATCACCTTGTGGACGTTTGTGCTGGCGTTGGGCCACTTTCTGTCCGAGGCCTTCATCTACAAAACTGCGCCTCTGACTATTGGGGTCATGGCACCTCTCATTGTGGCAAGTGAGTATGGCTCTTTATGCCTTAAATAATCAATACGTAACTTTTATTAAATCACTTTTCACAATTGAAATGGTGTAGTGTGTTTAAAAGTCACATTTAGATGACATGTTAACATTATTAATGCGAAATAAAAGAATCCTAAGAGCATCAATGTGTTTCTTTTTAGGTTTCTCTGTCATAGGAATGCTGATTGGATTCCAGTGTTTTCCAGAGACACAAGAGGAAGTCGGAGCACGACAGAAGAAACGTAACTGAATCCCAGCAGTTTTGGATTTAGGATTGTTGTTTTCCACTGAACCCACTAACAACACCACCAGACAGCTGTGAAGTGGACTGGTTGTAGTGTGTCGCTTCTTGCCTTGAAGAACATGAGATGTGGATGTGCTTTCATCTCCTACTGTCCTGCTTAATTAAGACTATATACATGGTTTTTATGGTTTTTAACTGGAGATTTTAGTTGACAGTGCAATCATGAAGTGTTTGACAGAGTCAGTTCAATATACAGTCATGTTACACTGCAGCGGTTGATGTGTGCTGGTTTCAGCAAAAACCTCAGAGGTTTTAAATTGAAACTTGCCATAAAAAAAGAGTTTTTGTTTTGAGCCTTTTAAAATGTGTGGTCATGACTGTGGTGTTGTTGAGTGAAATGACTGCAGAAATAACCCAGAGCGGATTTCTCTCCGAATGTTGATTGTTTTATTTCAGTAGATTATCACTTCCTATTCATTTTTTTTTTAAATTCATGATTTACAAAAGAACTCAGATGACTGTACAGTACAAAACTATGTTCTTCATTACAAGGTATCACAAACACTTCTATCAGCAGTTGTTCTAATGTTTGTTCTGTGCTGTGAAACAGTTTGTAAACCCCTTCAATTTCTGCACAATTATTATCCTATAAAACCCTTTTTAAAAAATGAAATGATTTGACTCTATTTCAGTAATAAGGAAATTAGATATTTTTTTTAAAGCTCAAACAGTAAATAAGTTGTGAGAAGTATTTAGAGGTCTTGTTTCCAAGGGTGTAATTGTATTTTTGCGTCATTTTTGATAAACGTTTAATGTCCTATGCTGCTCAGATCTCATATTTGGGAGGGACTTGAGTGAGGTGCTTTCATTGTTATTTTCAGAAACAAACGATGCTAATTTTGGTTTTGTAGGATGGATTCAATTGTGGAAAACACACTCACTTTGGTGTGTGAGAATCTTCAAGGTTAGAAGAAAAATACATTTTCATGCTCGCCTTATTGTATCCAAAAAATACATTCAGTAACACTAACTTTAGAGTTTATCCAGTGAGAGTCATCTAGTCATGTTTGTAATGTAGTGATTTGTTTTAGCTTGATTCGTTTTCTTTATATTTAAGTGTTACAGAAAACACTACTGATATACTGTGTAATTCAGGATTAAAAACTCCCATTTCTAAAAATCAATTTACAGCATACAAAAGGCGTAAAAACTCCACTTTTTCACAGCACTGTAAAATGTCAGAAAAATGCCACTGAAGTAATAATTAGCACTTCTCACAATCACATAATCATAATACATACAACTAGCAACAACTCATCTAGTACAACATATTAATGATAAACTGTACAAACACTGGTTACATAGCATGAACTACATTTCTCAGTAACAAATTTACAAGCTAAGAGTATCAAACAAAAACATTTTCTTGTGCAAAATGACAAGGGCAATAGACGAATTTGCCTTTTCTGTCTGTTTAGTGCTGTGTTGACATTCTTAATGTTCCAGATGCTCATCAACAAATGTCTCCTTGTAGAGATCGCGTACAGTAAACAAGGACGAAACTGACCTTCCAAAGTGTACTCAGATGCACAGCATCGATCATAGTTATAATCAGCAGTTATCAGAAGTACAGACTTTCATGTGATCCTGAATGGCAGGCAGAGGGGTTGCCTGACTGCCATGACAGAAGATCACGTCATAGTCCTTAATCTGCATTTAAGATGCATATTCTAAAAAACAGAACACTTAATGAATACCTTCAGCAATGTAAAGACTGAGTTCAGTTACACACAATATTGGTCCAATATTAGGAACACTCACTTTAAATATTGCTCATTAGTTCCATGGAGCACAACATTAACACTAATCAGAGGGGGACAGTAAAAGGTTAGGAAAGAGTAAAAAGTTAAATTAAGTTAAAGAGTGTAGTAATGCTTGAGTCACTAAAGCGGCAGTTGGACTGCGCTAACAAGACATGTGAAATGCCTACCGTGACGCCCATACAGTACATCATGTTGTACAGCAGGTCTGCTGGTCATTCACATCAGCCCCACAGAGGGCTGTTCAGTACGATTCAGCTGTCCTCACAGAAGCTTTTTTTCACTCTGTGACGATGTGTGCACGTTAATGCGTGTTGTATTTCTGTTTTTATCTGTACATGATGTCGTTGACAGATTTGACGTCTGTCCTCTTTATAACTTCCCCTCTTTCAGGATTTCAGGTGGAGAGACGCCTCCTTCCAGATCAGCGGTGGTTTTCTGTAAAGGATGACAGAAACAACAACAGTTTTTAATCAAAACACACAAAATCTCAACTCATCACAGCATTCGGGAAGACAACAGAACATTAACATCGATGAAAATGATGCTGTACATCATTTTAGTATGAAACAACTCAAAACTTCTCATTCACCTCTTGCATCAAATAAATATAATCCATAAATTATGTTCTTATCAAAACCTCTTAGTAAATACTGTCAGTTAATCACAAATGGGAAATGATGACTTTAAAATTTCCATTAAAAATGTGCTTTGGTTCTAGCAAAAAAAAACAACAAACATTCATGTAAAAAAAACACACCTGGTAGAACTTTGTTTTTCCTAAGATGTATTTGTTTTACAGGACGCTGAAATTCCCAGGATGAATGAATTGTTTTATTCCACAGAAACCTGTTTAATTTAAGAGCTGATTGTGTAATGGAGCAGGATGTGCTGCAGTTCACTCATAATGACTTCAAGTATTTTTCACACCAGTCTTGCCTTTGGGAAGAATAAATAAATCTTGTAGTTGTTTAAACTGAAACACAATGGGGTTTGTGTTAATTTGTTTAGAAGATTGTTTATTGTCAAATGATTGTGTGTGTGTGTGTGTGTGTGTGTGTGTGTGTGTGTGTGTATGTGTGTGTGTGTGTGTGTGCGTGCATGTGTGCGTGCGTGCGTGCGTGCGTGTGTGTGTGTGGTATAGGATTACTGATGTTGAAGCTTGAGAAGTGTGTGTGCCCGTACCTTGGCAGGTGTGTTTTGGTTTTAGTGAGGTTTATGTCAAGACTGACGTTGCCAGGGGCCGCTGCACGCTGTGGCCCCGTAGTCTTGCGCTGATGAGATCGACCCTGTAGGCTGGAACAATAGCTTGGGCGTCACACCTCTGAGGGGACCTGAGGGGGCCACCTCATCTTCCACCCACTCCTCCACACCACAACACCACGTCTGCCTCCACCAAACCCTGCACAGCCAACTAATACTAATACTGCCTGCTACCTGTGTGCTAGCTCAGCAGCCGCTTCATCAGCCTTACGTGAGGAAAGGCAGTTAAATGCAGTTTGAAGTAAAATATCCTAAATATGATGTAACTTTAATAAACATTTACCTAGAAGATTTATTTGCCATTATTTATTCAGACATATCTTAGATATAGATCAATATACTCATCTATTATTATTAATCTTCAACAGCTTCATTAGTTATCTGCCTTTCTCATTTCTAACGATTTAACAGAACTGGCTCATTAACAAAACAAAGAAAGCAGTGTTGGTCTTATTTAAGCTCTGTTAGTGTGCAGAATTGTTGGAGTTTTCCATTGTAGCTGCCCAGGTATTGTTAGAGCTGGAATATCATCAACAGAAGAAGGACGAGGAAAAGCAGCAAATAAAAAGGCCCCAAAGCTTTTCTCAAACAAGAAGGCAACGAGTGAGCAACAGAAGCCACACAGCGTGAAGTATTTTTCCATCAATGTGCCATTCATTGTTAAAACTTCAGAGGTGATTTTGAGCAGCTGGAGGCCACTGACTGTTGTTTTCTGTTTCAGTGAATTTTAATATGTGATATGTCACATGGATGTGAACCACTGACCACTGTTTTGATAATCACCAAATAACTAGAAGATTAAACCAGCTTTGTGTTTTTTAATAGTGGATTGTGGTGTGTGCTCTTATTCCACTATTACAGTGATTTATAAAACTGATCAGTACAGATTACAGATTTGTTTGACAGCTGTCAACTGCACCCGTATGAAAGTGTAGAAAATCGCAACTTTGCAACCGTTAACCCGAAGTTAGGACATCATAACAGAGGTTTGTAAACATGCGGTTTGTTGGAGTGAGTTGGAGAGCTGTCAGACAAAAGCAGAGTTGTGCTTTCTGCAATCAGCATTTGAGAGCAGAGGATGTTTTTTAGTGAGTTTAGAGAAGAAAGTTTCCACCAGTGGAGCAGTGCGTTCCCTGCGTTCACTCGTGTGCATGCCTGCAGCGGCGCGCTGCACTGTGAGGACTGCAGAGAAGCAGCCAGCAGAGCACATTCAGCCCAGAGCCGGGACGGTATCTAACACATTCCCTCTCCACAGGGATGTGAAGATCCCACCGGTGATCTAGCGCACACAGATGTACTTACACTCACTGTCTGCACCTCGGCCTGCAGGTTGGCCTTCTGCCGTCGGAGGTCAGACTTGATGAATCCTGTGACGAGCACAGAGGAGAGGGAGAGGGAAAAGTTTTTTTTTTTAATGGAAGTTATGGCATTGATGGACTTTCTATTTAAATGTAGAGCTGGATACATCGTATTATGTCGGCACAAAAAACATCAGTAGTAGTAGTATCAGTAGTGACTTCTGTAATTCAATCTATTTTAGGTTGAAACAGAAAATCAAGGACAACACATTCCTGGACTGAGCTAAGCATTTATTTTCTCAATAATCCTAATCTTAAAAACAAGTTAAATTCTCCATTTCCATACAAAATGGTAACAGGGTTTTCATGCAACTCTGAAATGGTTGTTGTGCAGGTTTTTTTTTTATGTCAGAGAAATAGGATGTTGGTATGAGTTTTAATGTGCACCCAATATATACGATGAAGTATTGCTTTAGAAGGTGATGATGGTATGTTATTTTAATACAAAAAACATAGTTTCTGATAAATGATATCAACTAGTTTTTCGTTTGTCTTGAACACAATGTGATTATATACTCAACCACTAGGGGGCGACCTTATCCTATGAAAGATACAACCCCCTAGTTGAGGATTGTAAACACAACCAGCAATGGCTTTAACAACCAAGCTCTACCAGTTAAACACAAAGTGCCTTTTTAATATCACGTGCATGTATGTGCTTAACAGCTGACATGAGTTCAATGTTCACTGCGGTTTGGAAAGTTGTTATGTGTTGTACGCACCGTTACAGGAGAGGTATGCTGAGGAAACAGAGGAGGAGTTAATATCTTACCTGTCATGACTGTTCCTATTAGCAGAAAGATACACAGGAAGACGTTTCCCGCTAATGTGCCCCATTTATCAATAATCTTCCCTTGAGAGATGGTGAAAATGATTCCAAAGATCTGAAATTAGTTTTTTAAAAAAACAACAACACAATTACAAACCCAAACCAACCTCTTTTATACTCTGTCACATGCATGTACCCTGTGTCTCTACGGCTAATCACGTTGACATAAATGACCTGAGCTGAACAGTTAAGAAGTCCAGATGAGGTTCCCTCTGATTCTGGATAGGTGAGCTCGACCGCAAACTCGAAGCCCAGAGGCAGATATCCTGTCATGAAGAAGCTGCAGACAGATACCGAAGGTCAGATTAGGGGCTAAAACAGAGCTGTGGTAGTTTATTCCTCAACTTCAATAACTGTTTTCATCCACAACAAGCAACAGCAAACAGCTCCACAAATGTTAAAGTAGGGCAAGTGTATATTGCTGTATAATACATCCTGTCTGGGTTTCAGAAATGAAAAGCAGACAAAGGAATTGCTATGGAAACCAGTTACGGGCATAATCAGCTTACCATAAATAGCAATAATTGTAAGGACATAGCACGTGGACTGGGGAGTCGGAGGAGCGTTAATTTTGCTCTGACAAAGCAGCACTCATGCCAGATGAGCAACACAGAGAATGTGAACTACATACGGCTTCACCAGAATGTTTCAGACATTATTACCAAAAACCTTTAGAGCAGCGAAGACCTGTGAACATCAAACATGACAGACACAGTTCATCATAACCTCAGGGTTTTATATATATATATATATATATATATATATAATATATAACACTGTGTCATCAGACATCTCTAAGTAAACTTTCTATTTCTCCATTTGTAAAAGCTCTCTATATCTATCTATATCTATTACCAAAAGAGACCATTAATCATAAAAACTATTACTCACAACTGCTAGATTCATAAGATATTATCATTGGAAGTGTATGATATAAATTCATATTCCAGGGTTCCCATCAAACTCAGAGAATAACCAAATTATCACAGTAAATTTTTTCCCACATTCTGCAGGTTGTTAGGGGTGAATTTCAATCCCCGGCCGTGATGTGCAAGACCTCTGTGACCTCTACTCTTTAATCTTTACCTACCCTAAAACTCCGGCTGTGATAAACACCACCCACAGGTGACCCAGATTGAGGGTGAAAGCGTAGACCAGCATGCCAATCAGAGAGAGGAGATACACAAGCAGGGTGGTCTGTCTGAAAAGAGAGGATATCAATCATTTTGTTTAAAAAGCACAGTGACAACATGTTTAACCGTCATATGTATTCACTCACAGAACACCGCGTTTCTAAAAAGCTATTATAACTCCAAATCATCTTAGACGTCCAATTTAATCAGATTTGACATTGACATTAATGTTTAGGAATCTGGATCTTGTGACAAAGCCCACGTTTGCTACTTTCCTGCCAAAGCTGATCAGACAAAGAAAATCCTCTGGCATAATCTGACAAGAGCTTTTCTGTATTTATAGAACAAAATGCAAGCAAAAGCAACATGACCCAACTTTAGTGCAATTTTTGTTGTGTTAATTACAAAAACTGCGCTTTTTCAGATGGATGTCTCATGTTTTAAGATGGTTGGCTCACTTGAGTTGAAATTCCTCAAATTTCCTCTAAGCGGATTCCAATAACAGGAAACCTTGTGCAGCTAACTTATTGCTGGTTGAGGGTAGTGCTTGACTATCAACAATACTCCTGTGTCACTGGGGACCCCGGGACATCTGCACAAACAGGCTTACTCTGGTGAAGCGGTCTCTTGTACAACCACGCGTAAAATATTGCTGCAAAACGTTTTTGTTAATATAACATAGTCCTTTGACTCTCTCCCATGTAGGACAATAGGAGTGAGAGGGTCAACAACATAAATCTGGGCCTGATTGCTTTGACAGCTAAGCATCCAAATGGCATGTAGGGAATCTGAGGACCGAGGATTTTTTCTAATCATAATAATTTGCATGCCAGATGACTGAAGCTGTTGTAGCAAATATTTAACACCCAGAGACTTTGTCAAAATAAGAAGTAAAAATGTTGATTTACTTAATCAAAACAAAAGTTTGGTTGAGCGGCAACATTAGCAATCAGATATCAATCAGATATATTCACTTTTAAGATTGCATTATGACTGTTTTCCATGTTTAATGCAGTGGCACCAGGCCTGAGTTGCGACCTGGGAGGACCAGCAGAGTATAGCCTGTCGGTTCAGATAAGCAGAGAGGGACTTCAGATATAAAACTCAGTTCCGCTGGATTCTCATTCGTGCCCACTTTGAGCAAAAACCTTTAATTCACTTGGACATCTTCCTGTGACTTGCTTTGAAAGACATTCATGTAAGGAGGCCATGTTTTAAAGCACAGCTACAGTAAGAGTGAGTGTTGACCCACGTGGGAGCATTTCCTCTCAGAGGTTCCAGTTTTCTGATGTTGTAGACTCGCCTGAAGCACATAAATGTACAGCTACCCTGGTTTGTGTGCTAATTACCAAGTGTTAGCATGTTAGCATGCTAAACCAAGATGGTGAACACGCTGAACATTACACTTGCTAAATATCCACGTTAGCATCGTCATTGCGATAGCATTTCATGCAAAGTACCTCTTTGCTCAGCAGCTGTACATCATTGATTCCCTAATGACACATTGAACCTTGTGGACTACTCTGATGAAAGGAAATGAAAACAACCAATTTCAAATCGTGTTAATGTCCATGGATTACATGAAGGTCAGCAGACTTTATTTGTTTCAGAAGACTGCAGCAGCATGATTAGAGGGAACGCTGTTTCCTGACGTCAGTGAAAGGAAGAAAAACCACAGGGAATGTTTTGATATTCTTGGTTCCTTCTCAGTGTCTGGAAGAATTACTTAAACTCAGTGTGGTGATGTTTTTCTACAAAGTGCGCTGATGAATAGCAAACAGTGTTTATCTTACTTGTAGGTTTTCGTCTTGTCCAGCCAAATGCCACATATGAGGGACCCCACCATGCCCGCAATGACAATGGTCAGACCAATTCTCCCAGCATTCACCTCTTCACCCTGTGATTGAAAACAATGACATTTCTGGTTTTCAGTCGACATAAGACATTTGTGACATTTTGCACCCTGCTGTTATCTTGTCCTGAAAGCTCTGAGTGATAACAATTAGACTCCCAGACTCCTGTTATCTGTGTCAGGGTCATCTGTTTGGCAGCTTTATAGCTACTAGTGTCAAAGGAAGTCACACTAATGCACATGCTGGGCCCATTGACTCTGGGGATATGGTATGATATAAGGGTAGTGCAGGTGAGAGGAAGGAAAGAACTGAGTCAAAGAAAGAAACACAGAAAGTGAAGCAAAGTAAAAGCTAATCTGATTGGAAATACAGGACAGAAAGGCAGTAGCGTGTGTTTTCCAGCGCACACACTGGGACTTACAGGATAGTGTTCGATGATCATCCGGTTCAACAGTGTGGAAACAGCATAGAAGCAGCCGACATTCAGGCCTGCAGACAACAAATTAAAAAAGCCTGTCTCTATTCTGAGAACACCTGTAGGGAAAGGAGAGGGTCCAGATGGGACCTCACCCCCCCACTCCCACCCGTCTAAAAATACTGCAGATAACCTCACACAATAAGTTCAAAGTAGCCTTTAGACTTTGTCATTACTTGATTATTAGCATTTAGTCAGTTTATACTGAAACACATGTCAACCAACATCATTTTGTGTTACGTTAAAATGCCAACGTTCACATCATTTACCAAAATTTTCATATTCTTCAAACTGTCAATCATTAACATGGTCACCAAATAAATAAATAAATAGTGACCTTTGAGCACAAAATGCAACATCCAACGACCTTTAGATCGCTGCTACACATAGGCAGCGTATTATAAGTCCATGTGTTGTGATGACACATCCTCATATCTGCGCACCAGCTGATTAAGACTGTGACTCTCAGCTTCAACTATTTACATCTATTTTGAGGGTTTTACATCTTTGTTACCTTTCACCCCGATAATGCAACAACATCCGAGCCTGGATAGGCAATAAACATGAGATGCTGGACGGTGGGGTGATCTGCGTGTCACAATGATGTCATAAAGACACATCAGTATGTCACGACACCATCTTGATCTGACTTGGACTTCCTCCTCCTTGTTTAGGGTTAGAACGAACCCTAACTAAGGATGTTATGACCTTAAAGCATAACAGCTAACTAAAGCCACGTAAGGAACTTTTATGTCAGGGAATTAGCAGTGAGATCAGAGATTAACCCCTCTGAAACATGGTATGTGTTGGATCAATGTTTGAACTCTTTATGGGGCCATTTAATGAGCGCTGAAACAATTACAAGATCATCTGTCATAATGTCATTCGAACTTTAATCAAAAGGCCTGTTCCTTTAGATAAGTTGTCATTAAACATAAGGTTCCTGGTCCACCACTCTGTTTGTGGAAGTACAAATAGATTAAGGCAGCAGGATGATACGCACCATAGCTGACCACCAGGAGCATGAAGGGCTTGTTGCACAGCAGCCTCAAGATGGAAGCCGTGTACGAGTACTCATCCGGGGGTATGCTCCTGGCCTGAGCCTGGGCCTGCGTGGGAGGGATCTCTGGTCTCTCCTGAAACACTGCAATACAGACACACAGCATTTCAGGTAGTTATGTGTGTATTTAGGAAATGAGACGTTATAATCTGAGAGCAAAACAAACAGGCATTTCATTCAGATGAGAAAGTGTATCAGCAGGGGGTAGAAAGCCCAGACTGACACCGGAGGTCATACTAACAGGAAGGAGAGCAACTAGAAGCTAAATGTATTTGTGTGTGTGTGTGTGTGTGTGTGTGTGTGTGTGTGTGTGTGTGTGTGTGTGTGTGTGTATGCTTGTACATACCAACAAGCCAGGGCTGGACATTCCTCTGAAGATAAGATAATTCAGTCTTTATAACATTTGCACTGTCATAAGTGATGACCTCACCATGCTCAGCTGCACTCGCCAGCTAATTATCATCTGTGTGACACACCTGTTGACAATAAGCCAACCTAACAAGTTAGCTAAATAAACAAACCACTATCAGTGTTTTGTTTTAATTCACCTTTGCTGGCTTTAGTCAAATAGCTTATGTGGTTTTTTTTATCCCTCCTTCGTGACACCAGGCCTGCTGTCAGTGGGGGAGGTCAGTGAGTTCAGATGACCCCAGCCCAAGGCCAAGGGTGAGCCCCATGCAAAGGTCAGGACAGTTGAGCCTTAAGTGGGCCTTTCCACACTGAAGAGACAGCTAACATATCGACTGCTTGTGCAAGTGGATAAGGTTAATGTTAAATGTTGAATATTTTCTCCCTCAATCAAGATGAAATCTTCATCCTGAGGAGCAGCAAAGACAGACTGAACCAGAGGTATTAGCCAAACAGAGAAATGTGAGAAAACACACGTGGGAAAGCTGAGGACTCTGACCAGTGTGATTAGCTATCCAGCTAATTTGTTTTGAATATTTCCAGGCTTCAACCAGCGCTACTGTGGGAGCTGAAGCTGCAAGAGAGGGTCAAGAAGGGATAGCAGCTAATGAAGAGAGAGATGTAGGAGAGGAGGAGGAGGAGGTGGAGGACAGCAGCCAACATGCTGCTGTGGGAGAGCCAGCTAGGGCAGAAGCATTCGCAATCTGTATTAAATTACTGTGTTTACTGCACTTAATATCTCAGAGATGGGATTAATAGGACGCATTAATACGGGCTGCGGGGGGCTCAGTTTTACCAGCAAAGGTTAATTAAGAATAAACAAATGTGCGCTCGCTGTGGGTGATGTCAACTACTCGGGACCAAAGACTTCTTCCATACGTTTTTAAATCAACAAAATGACATGCTCAGATTTAAATCATCTCATCCGCACTAAATTAATCCCACTGATCACAGAGAGAAACTTTGTCCTCACACACAGTCAAAGCTCTGATTGAAGACCAAGAATCTTTTTCTGAGCCATTGAGCATCTTACAGAAATAAATGGTGAAGCTTCACCACGTTTCTCTGACTGTCAGCGAGTTTTAGTCCTCCGTGGAGGTGAAAGGAGGATTTATTTAACAGAGCTGAGGGTGAAGATGATTTCATAAAACACTTCCATGACTCCCGGAGTTCATGCTTGTATTTCACATCGTGTCCGAACACATCTCATCAAAAGGTGGACAATTATAGCAATTACTGCAGCTGCTCATCTAGTGGACTGTAATGCGGTTTAGTTTTCAGTAGAAAGCACATATCAGGGAGAGTCAGCTTTCCAGCAGTGCTGCCTGAGGAGCCCAACAACCAGATAAGAAGCTCTACCGTATAGAAATGATTAAAATTATACGTCAAACGATGAACTTTAATGTTGTAAAAACTGTTCTAGGGAACTCTTGGTGTTCTAATCTGGAAATATCATTGCTATGCTAACTAAAAATGTCAAATCCCATTGGCATTACTGTGAGGGACAAAGGAGGTGAGGCGAGGTAACAGCTTTGCCCCAGTCACTACCACTGGAAACCACAAACTGTCAAGATGACTTTATCTGCTTTAAACATTTTCACAACCGTGACTGTGGGAGCTATATGACTTTGAAAGGGATTTGCAGTGGAGTACTATTACATGAGGGGGTAAAAACACCTGACAGCTCTGAACCCACTCTGTGAGCCTGTGGATGGGAATAGTCGTCTTCCCTCGAAGACTTACCGATCACCACAAGGATGAAGATGACGGTGGCCACTCCAGCGCTGATGTAGAACATGATTCTGATGTGGTGCGCCAGCTCATCCATCTCATCCACATTAGGCACGAGGATGGGTGGGACCAGAAACCCAATGGCGATACCCATCTGTAGGTGAGAGGCACAAAATGAAAAAATGATGTTCTACCTTCAGCTGACGACCACACACACACACATGCACGCGCGTGCACGCACACACACACACACGCACACACACACACACACACACACACACACACACACACACCCACATGCACACATAATTAAAGGGGGAAAGCATCACTACAAAAGCAGAAAAAAGCTTGAAATAAAGAAATAGAAAAGAAAACTGACATTTGACTGCTCAAAATTTGTATGAGTGATGGTATACCTGCTATTATAAACACATGAGAAGTATATGCTTATTTAGCTTATGCAGTGACATGGTTACATTGAAAACATGTCAAAGCAGGGATGTTAAAGAATTGATTGACATGAAGATACAACGTCCGTCTGACTATTCTAAAACCCCCGTACCAAACCCGGCCCTCAGGGTTCCTCAGCAATTCTAGTGGATCCGAAACAAATGAGGTGAAGG
>NW_019525126.1:856711-908230 GCF_002814215.2 Seriola lalandi dorsalis | reverse complement strand
GGCAGGGGGGGGTACTAAGCTTTCCAAATTTGAATACCACATGAGTAGTGCCCACTTCCTCAGCTTCCTACTGCCTCAAGAACATTCCAGAGGGGACACCAGCCGAGGTCCCTCCGCTCTAGGGGAAAGGTGAGAGAAGGAAAACGGCAAAAAGTGACAAGACACGTTCCTTCAGGAGGAACAAACCAGTGAACAGTGTCTGATGCGTGCAAGCACAACAAAAAGGTCAGACCCCTTCAGACCTCCGGGATCGTTACAATCACCACGGTTTATAGATCTGCCCATGTTATCCTCTCCAGCAGACAGACACTCTTAACACTTCACTATATTGATGTTATATATCTAACATGAGCTATTCGAACAATCATTAACTTACCTTGTGGTCATTTTGCTAGAGAAAGCTTTGTAAGATTTTCGCAGGAGCCTATAAAAGATGTTTTTCAACAGAGTAACTGCAGAGTCATCTTCGTTCAATCACTCTCACACATCCAAAGCAAAGAAAACACATTGTATTCCTATTTTTTTGTGCATTTTTGATAAGTAGAGCAGGTCTTGATAACTTGTCAAAAATGCAAAACAAGCTTATTCTCAATTGGTCCAAATCAAGGATGTCCTCTCTTATGAAGTTACTGTTGGCACACAAACTGTTGATCTGTTTGATCTTCAGAGCATCGCAGGCCTTTATGGAAATCCTACCTACTTTTTGTTAATGTGAACTATTTTTAAACATCCAAGGGGATATGTAAACTACTTCAGCCTGAAAACTTGGAAGCATCAGGTTTAGGGACCAGAGCCAAAGGAATAAAGTCGTGGTGAGCGAGTAAACATCAACAACAATGTGTCCTTTTATCTTCAGCAGCGGGGAACGGGACTCAAGCACAAAACAAGAACTTGCATGACAATGACCGGTATGCAGTGTTTGGCCTGACGCAGGTGAGAGAGGACACACTTCAAATGAAGAAAAAACAGTTTGGCCTCAGAGTTCAAAGAGCATCAGTGGGGTCATGCGTCTTTTGATGGTCTCTGTTTATGCACAGTGTTATGTTATGTGTATGTTATGTTAGTGTTAAGCATAGTAGATTGTGGTGAGTTCACAAGGGAACCATATATAGACTACTGAATAGGAACTGTTATCCTTGTGCTCTAGCCACTGACTGTTTTTACTGGTGTGTACATAAAGAATAATGGTAAGGTAAATTTAATCATGAAGCCAGATTCTTCCCTTTGGAAATTCCTTGCATCAAAGGTTGCATCAAAACCTTCAAAACAGTGTGTCACTCTTGTGCAAAACATTTGTATTGGTCTTCTAAGGTGAAAGAGACATGGGCAATGACATGCTGAAAATTGCCATTACCTTAAGTTTCAGATGATTTAGTAGCTTTAAAGGAGCTATTTGTACGTTTTGCTATTGCTGCACAGCAGCATTAGCATTAACAGCTGTTTACTTACCAGTCTTGCCAAGAGCTTCAGCTATCGTTGCATTCAGACAAGAGGTTATAATACGTCCTACGGACCAGACTCTTCAGTGACTCAGTATCGGAAAGTGACAAGATGGACTGGCCGAGTCGGGACTAGCTGGTTAGCATGCCAACTTCAGTAAAAGAAAAGAAGTGATAAAAATAGAAGCAAAACAAGCGGGTTGCTTTCCACTTCTGGAGAGAGCTTTTGGTGAGAGAAGGAATGAAGTTTGATGCTGAACTGACGAGACTGATGAGTAAACAGCTGTTGATGCTAATGTTAGCTATGTAGCAATATCAAAAGTTACAAATAGCTCCTTTAGTACATGTTTTAGTATTTGGGGGCTTGTTCAGAGGTAGACAGTTCAAGAACTCACCCGCCAACCTCCTGGCTAGGAAGAACGAATCCCACAAACACACACACACACACACACACACACACACACACACACACACACGTGAGTGTATGTTGTAAACAAAATCAAACACAGGTAAAACTGAAACCTTTTTATAATTCTTCAACAGTGGTCTGAGTTCAGGTGTGAGGGGTGGTTATTCAATAACAACACTTGGTTTACGTAGATTAAAGCAAGATTGGTTACTAACCACACCTCATATTTTCAAAAGAACACTGGACTCTTAATATTGTATGTTTTAAGGAAGTAAAACGTGGGAGAAAGCCTGAAACTAAGAAGTGCTTAGTTCTGCAAGTTAACATGCATCACTTCTCTAAGATTCTTTCTCGCTGTCGCTGGAAGCTGAAGTGGCCACCAGTCATACGTTTTCTCCACCGGCAGAGAGAGTGATTCACTTTGTTAAACCTGCTGACTCAAGAAGAAAGTTGGAAACAGAATTCATAGGAACAGTCACACATTAAAGGAGGCAGACACTGACATGACATAATATGTGCCTGCCTGCTTTTAACACGTGGCCATTCAGATACGTTACGAAGAGTGTTAAAGATGATAGAGCTCTCTTTCGTTTTCTCACCGTGACAAACACACACACACACACACACACACACACACACACACACACACAGTCTCTGAATACCAAGAGTGCAAGTGCAGAACACTAAACACACACTGCAAAAGACTTTCTGAATCCAGCAGGTAAACAGAGACACACCTGGTTTCCAAGAACGCCAATGGAACAAGCAGTGGACACCTCCTGCTGCCCAAACCACAAGGACGCAAGTCTGGATGGGATGCCCAGGATATAAACTGTGGCCACTGAACACACAAACTGGCCAAAGAAGGTCATGGCGAACATTTCAGGCGCGGCCGTGCTCGTCTTGATCCAAGCCCCTATGCAGTTGAAGGCGGACCCCACCACCACCACGTCCCTCATGCCCCGGTTGTCCAGCAGCCACATGACAGGCAGGATGAGAGGGATGTAGGTGAGGAAATAGATCATGGAGAGCCAGTCGATGGCCAGGGTGTCAATGCTGTAGAATCGCATGAAGATGTTGCTGATGATGCTGTACTGCAGCCACATGAAGGCATTGCTCATGGAGTAGGCGCTAAAGACAAATAGCATGACCCAGCGCCGCTTGTACAACTTTGTCTCCATCAGTGGGAAGAGCTGTGCAGTGTCCAGGACTGAATTCTCCATGGTGTCACTGCTGTCTCCCAGTGGCAGGTGGTAGTTGTACTCCCCCAAACTTGTTCTCACTCTTCTTGTCGGAGAACAGTCGCTGCCCCTGTCCTTGCCATGGCCGTCCATCCACTCGTTAGGGAAATCATCCTGAGCGCTCATGTCGGTCCCACTGAAACTCTTCCCTTTTTCTTCAGGCTTCTGTGGCACTTAAAGGCTGGAAGGAAGAACAAATATTTCTCCTTGTGTGTGTGCTTTCTTAACACAGCCACAGTTCACCTGACTCGCCCCTTCCACCCAGCAGGTATTTCCTGCTTGTTGATCATAAATGAGCTCGCCTGCCGTGCCTTAAATGGAGATTACCGATGATTACTCTTTTTGATTTAGCAGAGGTGAATTTGGGGTGCAGTTTAAATATGATGAGCTGTGTTGGAAATATCTGATGCCTGTCAACAGCTACATACCTGAGTCTTACTTCTCATTTCAAACTCCTCCTCCCAACTTGTCATAGCATAAACTACAACCTGGTTGGCAGGTTCTGAGCGTGAAACTGAGGTAAAACGATCTATGAGAGAAACTTGATTTTATTGCTAAAGTTAGGCACATGACACTCACACATATAGATGTGCACAGAGGAGCTAAAGTCCATTGAGTGTGTTGCTTAACAAAGATTGCAAGTTCATCAGACAACTGACAAGCACTTAAAGCGCAGACAGGCCAAAGGCAAAGGATCATTTTTGTTATTTTTCAAGCATGAAACTACTGACTCAAATGTTTGTGGTCAGCAAACATGCAATACAAAGGAAGTCTGCAGGTGCAGATATGAGTAAATATAGACCTAAATCTGCAGCAAAATGCAGTTATCACCTTCTCCCATCAAAATATGGGAATACATTTTTTAACATTTAACAGTGGATTATCAATCTGTATTACTAGTTTTACACTTCTTTAAAATGACTGCTTTCATGCTGTGGCCATTAGGAGGAAGCTGGCCTCTGTGCTCAAACACAGTGTGACAGTATCCTGCTGTCTGCAGCCCAGTTATTAAAGTAGAGTGTTTGTGGTTCATAAATTGGATTTACTAATGCCCAATGACCTTATATTACATCATCTGTCATTTCTGTTGTCTTGGCTCACATACCAATACACTTGATTTTAATATATACTGTATATATATGTGTACACATATAGGAGTTTCCCACATAGGGGATCAGTTTATTTGTAGAAATTCATACACTGTACTGTCCTCCTGACTTGCAGGACAGTTAATTTGTTTCCTGGTTATGCTCTGCCGGGCCTTTACTTCTGCCATCATTAGCCACAACAATGAAAATCATATCATTGCCTTTCAGTTTCCTGCCTGCAATGGATACATTTACAACTATTTATATAATTAATTCAGATATATGTCTAATATTGATTGGAACATAATCAGCATGGTATTTCATTTAAATATATGCTTCTTCACTAGTTGATTAATAATTAATTGAAGAGCCAAGTATAGCCTCTGGGTTTTTGGTAATAAATAAGGACAAAGAAGCACTGACATAAGAGGTAAGTCGCTGTGATAAATGATTAGATGAGGTCAGTTCTCCCTGAGTTTAAACTTAGATTAATGCCTATACTTAAATACATGTCTCAGTTATAGTATATAAATGACATGTGGAGGCCTCAACTGTTTAAAGCACTCGGCCCTTGAAAGAAAAGGATATGGCCTCTGACCTTTGTCCATGTTACTGAAGATAACACACACAGGACTGCAGGACTGACGGGGGGTTGACATGTTTCACTGACAGTCTACCGAGATGCTTAAAATAAGATGATGCTGAGATAATCTCTGGGACATTAAATAGTGGGTTCATAGCAATCAACGATAGAGGAAACTGGGGCTTGTTGTCACCCTTTTTACTCAGAGATGTTTTTTCTTGATAAAGATTTACTACTGTGGCATAATTAAGACAATCCGTCATCATTATCACAATCATATCGATCAAGGTATCAATATTGAACAAGCAAAATTATCCTTTTGATTTGAGGTAATTTCATTTTATATATTCTTCCATCATACCACAAATGTTCATAACAAAAGTTTCATGAGCAGCAGACCTGCAAACATTTTGTCTGACAACTGATTATTTGACTGACAGAAAATGAATCTGAAACTATCCTAATAATCGAATAATCATTTCAAACATTTTTTAAGCAAACTGTCAAAACTGATCGATTCCAGCTTCTCAGATGCAAACACTTCAGGTATTCTTAGTCTTCTATGGTCGTATAAGGTTTTAGACTGTTAGTTCCCATGAGCTCTGGAAACTTGTAATGGCCTTTTTTTTTGCTATTTGCAATGAAGAAAACTGCTGCCTAGTTTATTCTTTATTTAGTCATTCATTTATCGTTTACCTTTATGTTTCTCATTGTGAAATTATTTTGATAAGTTTCGATCTAAAAGAACATGAGTTGACTTTTGGTTATTCACTCAAAACACTGTAAGACAAAAAGTGAATATTTCATTAAAATGCTAACACTATGATTTAACTTTTAATGCTGTGTAGTTTGGAAAATAACACAACTGAAAGAAATAATAGTCATTTAGTAGTTAGTAATGGATATAATATATATTTCTTTAGCATCAGTGTGGCTCTTTTGCATCTATTTCCAGTCATCACATTGAAGAATGCTGTAGATAAATAAGTGAGTGACTTGCAGCCCCAGTTTTCTCTATGTTGTTGTGATGGGGGGGGGGGGTCTTCAGCACCTTGAACAGGCTGGAAATTTCCGATGGCAGTGGCAGTACTGTAGTGCCCCTGCCGTCTCCAACCTCCAGCTACACCACCTCTGCCTGCACGGAGCAAATCCATGAATGGAAGGAGTGTAGGGAAGAAAGGGAGAACCAACACTCCTGTCAAGATATTCAAACTACGGCCCCAAATGCTCTTCACGTTCAGTATTCTCAGGCGGGTTTAAGGAAATACTCCGGCACAACACTGTGAACAGTTATCGGTAATAGGTGTTTTCATATCTAGTGTGAGGTACAGTAGTTGCTTATCGAGTTTGCTTTGTTGGCAGCGCATTCGCCTCATATCCATAAAAACAGCACAATAATACGTTTAGTTACAGTAGACAGATCGACCATAAAACTATCCCAGGCTCATTTTGCTCCACAGCTAACACACTTTCGGTATTTCGGGCTTGAAGCTGCCCCAACGATCAAATTACGCTTCCTTCAAGTGAAGAGACGTGAGTAACTTAGCTATAAATAAACCCTTAACGCAGTCTGTTATTCCCGAGAGAACAGTTTCGCACAAAAACATACAGAAAGCCTAAAAAAAAAAAAAAAAAAAAAAAAAAAAAAAAAAAAAGAACCATCAGTTTACCATACCTGGAGAAACGGCAGCATTGACATACCTACTATAAAGTACACACTGAATCAATGCACCGCACCAGCAGAAGATGGCGAAATTGTGCCGACAGTAATCACGTCATTTCCCATTTGGTTGCCACCCTCAAAACAAATAACTTGCAAGAAGAAGGAGTACTTTTCCTGCATAAATAATTGTGTATGGAGTTGGTTATGAAAAATAGTTAGTAATGTGTAAGTAAACAGAATGTTTTTTTGTTTTTCTTTTACACTTTGAACATCAATAACAAGAATTAAAGGTTAAATATTGAACCCGGGTTTTACTAAGCTGTAGGCCTGGTGTAGTTTTTTTCTTTTTTACTTCTGTTCATTTCACAGGTAAATACTCCACTACATCTCTCTTGATAATTAAAATTAGCTACTTTCTTTTCATATTAAAAATTTTGCACAAAAAACACATAATGAGCTTCTAAAATGCAATATCTTGTTAAAGATTAAACCAGTGGTTTTGTGGCTGGTGCCTCCTTACAGGAAATATCCCACATAGTTTCATTCCAGTAAGTTTTTGAGGCCAAAGAGGTAAAGTTATCCAATATTTCACCAACAACAGAAAAGATAAGATGATACACATTTGTGTAGCAGAACCTTTTCTTCTTTTGTAACCCATTAATCATCTGCCTCTTAATATTGTGACCCCTAGGTTGGGCACCACTGGAGCTAGCTCCACCTCACCTACACAGCTACAACAATAAAATGCAATTTAATCATTGGAGTATCAGTATTAATATCTAACAATGTTATGTGTAATGAACTTATCAGCTACAGGGGCCATTTTTCGGCAGAACCACCACATTTAGCTTTGAAACTTGTATTTTGCTGTTCCTCTGCACTTCCACTCAAGTGTGGTTTTGAATGCAGGACTTGTAATATTGTTGTTCCAGTTTTGAATGGCTTCTTTTTTCTTTTTCTTTTTTTTTACTTATTCTAAGTAAAGGGTCTGAGTACTTCTTCCACCAGTGAAGATTGTTTGCTTGCAGGCTGAACATGAAGATGATACATTGATTCAACAGATCTCAAAATGTGTCCGAAAATTTTAAAAAAATCCATGAACCCTGATAAACTTTTTCAAGGTAAGCACGTGCTGTAAATATTTTGATAAGCTTTACCATGTCAGCCCACACACACACACACACACACACACAGAGAGAGAGAGAGAGAGAGAGAGAGAGAGAGAGAGAGAGAGAGAGAGGCTGTCTGGAATTTTATCAGGATGTTGACAGCTGTAACATCCTGTGTTCTTAGTCTTGCTTCAAGTGAGTGATGAAAAACGCGTGATGTTCTCTCTATGACTGGAATCAGATATTGTTCAAAGAGTTCATCCCAATACTGGTGCAGAAGTTTCCATGAATGTGTTGCACTTGTTTGCTTTGCTTTTTCCGTCTGTCCAGTTCATCCCTAACCAGCTCCATGAGGTTTAAGGTCTTCTAATGTTTTGGGTCATTATCTTGCTGTAGGACGAACCCCTGACCAATCAGTCTGTCGACCTTTGTTACTTCTCACCATTCTAATGGTAATATACAGTACTACCTCCTGCAGTGCAGTATTGCCCTGGTAACGCATCAGAGGTTGTAGTGACACAGTTTGTTACTATAGACACCTCGTTAGCAAAAGTGGTTGCACCTGTTGGAATCGTTTGCATGACCTTTCAAGGCTTCGTTTACTTCCACTGCTGCAGGAAAGCTGTAAATTAACCAATTCCCTAATCCTTATTTACATGATGTTTCAGTTTTTGGTGACCTGGGCGTTTTCACCACTTACCTTTGTACCTTTGTAAAATTACTCACTGGACTTGAACAGCTTAAATTTCAATAAAACTGGAAAAATGGGTGTATTGTAAAATGTTAGTCAAGTAGTGTAAATAGGGATTGTGGACAGCAGTTAGGCCATAACTCATGTATTGAGTATCCCACCACTCACACTTTAGTCTAGGATCATTATCAGAATCTTTTCTGTCACTATTGGTTGGTTTTGGTTGACTAACTTAAACTAAAATATTTCTCCTGAGGTCTGAGTCCCTGTCCAGGAATCTCTCATGTATTTTTTCATTCAGGTGAGAAATGACTGTCCTGATCAAGTTTAGGCATGGCAACTGCCCCAGGGCCCACAGACATGCAAGCCCCACTCCATGTCATTCACACGGAGGATCAGGAGGGGTATATACTTTCCCCCCAAAGAGTTTAATCCAGCCATGAGTTCAGGTCAAACTAAACTAATTAAACCGTTTCTTTGGGGGTTTTCGGGACAAAAACAAATCAAACAGAATATTGAGATCTGTTGCAGTGATACTTTCCCTTGAGCATCAGACATTAACTCACCTGATTTCCAAAAACTCCAATGGAGCAGGCGGTGGAAACCTCATCAGCGCCAAACCAGACCGACGCCAGGCGGGAGGGCATCCCGAGGATGAAGACCTGGGCCAGGGAACTTGCAAACTGTCCGAGCATGGTCACCCAGAACAGGTCGGGTCTGGCACTGGCCACCTTGATCCATGTTCCCGCGCAGTTGAGCGCGTTGGCCACCAGCGCCGTGACCCGCAGCCCTTTCTTATCCAGGAGCCAGGTGACCGGGAAGATGAAGGGGATGTAGGTGAGCATGTAGACCATGGACAGCCAGTCTACAGCGAAGGACTCCACGTTGTAGAACTTCATAATGATGTTGCTGATGATGCCGTACTGGATCCATTGGTACGCGTTGCTCAGAGAGTAAGAGCTGAACAGGAACACGATCAACCAGCGCTTGTTGAACAGGCGCGTGGCGGCCGCAGAGCCGCTCTCACCGTTTGGGATGCTGTTGCATTCAATCTGGTCCGCGGCATCAGGACCTTTCGCTCCCAAATGAGGACCATTCTCCTTCGTGTCCTGCGCGCCACTGTCCAGTGAAGCTGGCATATTATCACTCATTTTGCCAATTAAAACGAGCGCAATTCCTCCAGTAGCCTACTTCATCAAATGTCTTTGAAACCAGAAAAAAAAAAAAAAAAACTGAGGAAATGAAATTACAGAGGTGTCAATGAAAATAAATCACGTATGACTTTCGTTCCATGTGGCAGAGCTAACAGCATCCAGTCGCCAGGCACATTGATTTCCTGTCCTTACAACATCACTGAGATAACTTCAGACTTATTCAGATCCAGGCTTCATTCCAAAGGACTGACCTGCTCTCCTCAAATTCATTCAATACTTGAGCTGCCGGAGAAATCCCCTTTATTACTGCACTTGGTACGAGCTGACCCGACTTTTACTCCACCCAGCTGCTCAGATAAGAAATGACAGTGGCTGTTCACTGGGGGCTATATGTTCAGAAAAACACCTTTCAGTCGGCCAAGACAGACAAGACACACCTCAGCCAACAGACAAAAACAAACAAACTCAGTAGAGACATTTACAAACCTAGAGTTTGTCCACGTTTATGCCTGTTTTGCCTTAATCTCCATAGCAGATTTATCAGGGTGCCACAACAGCCAATGATATTCTTCTAGTTTATTATTAGAGGGTTGCTATTAGCTCTCTACCAGTTTCGTTTGGTTTGTCTTGCCTCATCCAAGGCCTTAATCTGCCAGTTAAATCCCTCCTGGTAAGTACAATGAGTGCCTTGTTATGTTGTGCTTTGTATTAGTTACTACACGCTGAGCACTTCAGCTCTAATACAGGCCTGCTTATATTTTTTCACATCAGATACAGTGTGGATTAAATACCAAACCTGAACTCCACATAAATGTGATTACATGTCACTGCAGGTGCCCACTTCATTTAAAAAAATACAAAAGGAAAACGATGTGACAAGAAGTTTGATGACTTAGTTCAGAATTACAAATGAAGTGAAGGGAACAAGGTTAAACATAAAAAAACATATATAATTTTACTTCATGAGGCATGCAGCTTCTCAACTGATATAATTTGTGTGGAACTGCTCACTGCTGAAAACACCTACAGGACCCCTTGATCCCCAAAGCCTCATATCTAAAAATTAGTCAAACGTTGTGGGGACGATTGACTGCTGGAGAGGTACATATGTTGCAATGCATAGGGTCAATATGGTATTATATTCAAGAAATGTCAAATAGTTTAAAATGTAGTAACTGTTTGGAACCATTTAAAATGTACTGTTGGTGTACAGTTAATCGGGTTGGGCTGCGACTGGCCACTAGATGGCACCCTTTACTAGAAATTGTGGTGACGAATATTTATCACATAACATGATACATGTGACATGTTTTCAATTCTCAGTTCTCAAAAAAATTCCTGTCAAAAAAGAAACTAAACATTTATTTCTTAAGGAAGTACAAAATGGGATTTTGTGATAGCTTATATGCTTATATAACATCATATACAAAAGTATAAAAAACATAAACATAATTGGTAGTAACAATATGGTAACAGAACATAAAGTACATTGATGTAAACAGTTCATATATATGTGCATACATGACGCCTGCGCCAAAACATAGGAATAAGGGGGGGGGGGGGTCAACTGCTCTGCCACCAAATGTATGAAAGAACAAAAATGACAGAAGGGTTTTTAATATAGTAAAAATGCTTGACTGTGTCTGTAGGTGTAACTTCATTCCTTAGTGTATGATGGTTAATGCATTTCCGCAGTTATTATTTAATATATTTTATGAAATGCATCAATCTATTAAGATTTCAGTTAAAATTCAAATGATTCCCAGAATGCATTTTAACAAAGCCAAAACAAGCAAAAACAATCCTTAGCATAAAGACAGAGAAGTGTTGCAACCCCTCATTAAATCTATTTATAGCCTGATCCCACATATCCTTTGTTCTTTTGGGCCATCACACCTGCCTCACATGGAAACAGCAACTGAGACGCTGTTGAAACAACAGTTCTATGTAACTTAGCTGCATACAGTTATAAAACTGTAGCACAGTTTAAGCCTACACTTCTCTTAAGTTATACATAACATAAATCCTAATTGTAAATCACCAAATGAATTATTGAAATTACTGAGTTCACATTAACTTTTTAGGTTTTCAATAGTGGGTTTTTTTTCTGCTACCACACTCAGTTCTGGCTGTGTAAAAATCCGTTTTGGCTAAAGGCTAAAGTTAAGAACAGATATGGTACAAATCCACTATAAAACTACAAACTGAATGTCAGGAATGTAGGATAATGAGTTGTGTTTTTGTTTAACTTCATACTAATAGTGGCTGGAGCTCTGATGACCAAAATGACCGAACTAAATGGGGAAGCAAAAGAGAGAGAGATGTAAAAAAAAAAAAAAAGTTAGATTTAACTGCCAAAACAGTGTCCAATCATACTGGATCCTCATTTTGTGCTGTAACGCGCTGTGTCTTAGGGTAGGAGGGCTTTGCTGGTTCCCCTCAATGGCCGAGGCCCAAAGCTAAGTGCTGCTAGTTGGCTGCTTCTTTCTCAACCGTCAACTGTAGAAAGTCGCAAGCACCTTCACTTGGCCTCCAGCTGCTGCAGCAAGGGGTTCACCTCGCCCTCCGGGGTTTTGACACTGTCTGTCCTGACAATACACGTGGGGCGATGGCGGTTCAGCATGAGGATCAGTTGCTGTCGTTCAAGCTTCAGCTCCTCAATCTGCGCTTTAAGGTCAGAGTTTAACATCTCTAGTCTCTCCGATTCCTGCCAGAGGATGGAGGGAAAAGGGAGTAGTGAAGAGGAAAAGACTGAGATAATGGGCAGATGATCTTTGGCAGTTACAACAGATAAAATAAACAGGTGAGAGTGTGAAATACTTATAGAGTGATTATCTAGGAATGTATGTCTCACCTTTTGTAGATAATCTGTCCTCTCTTTCTTTTTGTTTCGACACCGAGCTGCAGCCACTTTGTTTTTCTCCCGCCTTCGTTTCCTCCTCTCTTCTTCTTCATCTCTCTAAAGAACAGCGACAATATGTTAAACTGAGATGGACCCGCCAGAGAGGGAGACCCTCCAGGTTGAGGAATAAAATAATCATGATGATAATGAATATTTTTTAATCTTCTTTATATACATTGTTATTTGACTATAATGTTGTTAAACTTGAGATTTCTTCACTATCATTGTAATGACTTGGGTTCAACTAAATAAACCTAAGCCACAATGAGGGGCTGCTACCGGGATGCGTAATTGACGCGTCGTCATGAGGTGGCTCCATAAGATAAATCAAAACATCCGACTTGTGCTTCCGATTATGATGTATTTATTTACCGTGTAACAAAACAGCCTTTGGTCTTCACTCACATACGTTATACCAATAACTTACATGAAAATAATCAAAAGGCTTAAACATTGGGCTCTGAACGGCGACGGTCAAAAACTGTGTGCTTCTCCCCGGTAAGCAACACACCTGAGGAGTAATTGCCTCCTCTTCTACTTGTACATTTCATGTGTTGCCATTCAATACGCCACCTACTGTGGCAACCAGTGCATTACTCAAACACACACACAAATACAAATGGCTCTAACAATCATTATCAATATGTAAAATGAATGTGAACTAGATAAAGAACTACAGATTTTCCCACATTTTTATTTTCCAACTTACTTTATATGCATGTTTTATCATGCAAGTGGCAGTCTTGCCGAATCTCACTGCTCACTGTAATAATAATGACTGTTTAAGTGGTCGAACATTAGTTCAATGAAATGATAAATTATGGAAAAACATACTGTAACTGCATGTAATGTCATCAGCAGTGAAGGTATCCGGCTGATACACAGTTATTAGTTCACATGCATTTCATTCTGGCACAGTGTGCAACAAAGACAAAACCAGGCCTATGTTTAGCAGTGTTGTCTGCACCTTTAAACACTGAAGCAAGATTTGTCACATCACATTTTACCATTTTTACTTTTAACCATATCTCCAGCATTGTTACATACTGTAACTGCATGTAATGTCATCAGCAGTGTAGGTATCCGGCTGATACACAGTTATTAGTGTACAATGGATGAAGCGCACCTCATTCATAAAGCTACTACAGTAGACAACACTGTCAGTCATTTTATACCGAACCCTTTTACCCTGTCTTTCTGAAAACTCAACACAAATTCAAAACTCAAAGCTAAGGGTCTGACAACCCAATACAGCCAGAGATCCTTCTTGTTCATGATCATGTTTTTCTCTGGACACTCAGGGTGGAGAGTCTCCCACAGTAAATATAACAACAGTAACATGCCCCACTATATCCACTAGGTGGTCCCGTTGATTAAGATATGTCACAATAGTGTTAAGGTGCTTTTGCTTCATGTCGACCTGCTTATGATATACGAGCGATATTTTATATATCTTTAAGCTAGAAGCTGTATGACAAGTTGAAATGCTGTTTTTGGACTGTTGCACCTGTTGTTGTTGCTGTGGCAACAGCCCACAAAAAAGAACACATAAATATTTCAAAGTAAATTGGTAGAATGACCTAGAAGGAGCACGTTTGAGTAAAAACTCAAAATGGGCTGTTCACATGTCCAGACATTTGGAGTTATTGGCTACGATCTGCTCAGTGTGTCCTATACCTCTGTTTTGATGACTAGAGGCCTTTTCCCCAGACTGTCCAGGAAGTGCAGAGGTGACAGCATTGTCCCAAACTCCTGGAGGTCACCAAATTTGAGCTTGTCAGTCAGCGTGGTGGCTGAGATCCCAGCCAGTGGGCCCAGGCTGGGCAGGGAGCCTGCTGTCACAGAGGGATCTGGGATTTGTCCTGGCATCGTGTCAGACTCGGTCGTGACCACAGCTAGGAGGCAGAGGGAGAAAATGGGAGACTGACTCAGACAGCAAGTAAACCAGATCAATGAAAAACACGTAAAACTCTGTGTGCTCTGCTTGTTATAGAACATACTGGGGCATTCTTTATGGTATGATGGTAGGAAACAGCCATTTTCCATTAACACATTGGAGGAAAATAGATATGTAAGTGCTGTATTTGACCTGCCGTCTGTTAAAGGGCTTCATGAAGGCATTTGCCCAAGGTTCACTGCTCCTTCCTAGCAGTCAGACTTGCCCTACTGTGATGAATTGCTGGTCTGTTATAGGAACCGGATGCTGAGGCTGCTCTCATTAGGCTATTTTATTATTTTGCTTCTTTTTCTGGAATGAATATACCACCATTTACAGAGGCTTTGGCAAGAATTTGCCATATTTAATCCCCAAAGGCCAAAAGAGAGATGGGCAACATTTCACAAAGCAGGCTCAGACAAATTCCCCTTACTTCCAAGGGGAGCTACAGCTAGCTGTTGCCAAGAACTACCCGTTAACTGTGGTTTCCTCCTTATGAGACTTAATGTCAGGGGAGTGGAACGTGGCTGTCAAAATACAACATAATGTGGGAAAGTTTGAACCCAAATTTAACTTGTTTTCTTTTGTTTAGCCAAATGACAAAATAAAGGTGACTCTGTTCTTATAATATTTTGTGCTGAACAGATTGTCACTGTGTTGTCCTGTCTAACACTGGCAAATATCCCCATTTGAAAATGGTGAACATGAACATTTAAATAGACCAGGAGACAATGAGAGAGGTGTATGAGCAAAGACAAGCAAAGACACAGGAAATTACTACAACAGCTCAGCGGATTTCCAAGTCACATGATGAAACCAAAAACTACTATCTAAGGTCAATTGCTCAGAGACCATTAGCCCACAACACAGGAATAAATAGGCAATATCTGATATATCTAAAATACTGCTCTATAAAACAACTGCCTAGTGATCATCTGTGAGGGCAGCTCAGGGGGGATTTTAAAGAGTTTACGTATGCCAATTACGCATCTGTTAAATAGTTTGGCATAGACTATGAGCTAAAAGGAGACATGAGAATCGCACATGGGAATAACTCCATTTTTACACTTCCCCAAACTATAAGTAAGAGTGACAAAGTGGAACTCTGCAGATCACGATGTTGGCACATGATGGCCAGAGGCAACATTTGTTTTGAAAACAGTGCGTAACACACTGGTTAAATAGAGATAATTTGTTGTCACACACATCAGGATTGTAGTTTGAAATTTTAATGAAACCAAAGCAAAAGCCAAAACCACCTTAACTCCATTGGTGTTAAACATTCTCATAAAAAGGATTCCCATGCACACAATGTGGACAACTTACTGCCATTTGAATCTATTATACTCCACAGTGTAGGTATGATTAAATCAGCCATGTAACATTGTCTTATAATGGTAATAACTTTATTATAGCCCTGAAGCTGCAAGGAACCTATTAACATATAGTGCTGATTAAACTGCATCATCAGTTTTTGTTTTAAGCTCCTTGCACTTTTACACGAGGAAGCCTCAGTGTAGTTTATGAATATAAATAAGTAGTAGTTTATGAATACCTGTGTAATCGACAACATTGTGGTGAAGCATGCACACTGGAGCCACTGGTCAACTTGAAAGCGGAAGTTTTTCTTCAGTGCGGCATTTTTCTTACGTAACTTTCTCTTTCCATCAGAGAGCTGCAGTGATAAAATGTTACAGCATTTCGTTCAGAGCGGATTTTTGCTTTGAATAAATACCGTTTTAAGATTCACAGCGCAGCGTAATGTAAATGCTACACTACACAAAATAGGAACATTTTGTTCTGAATTGTGCACGCCGTGGTTCCATGTAAGAGGAGCATGCACACAAAAGAAAAATGATCTTTCTGTAGCATGCTCAGTGACATGTCAGGTCTACTTTGAACACCGAAAAACACGTAAAAGTCCAACTGAGCTCTGAAATGCACCGTATAAGCGAAAACATCACAGACCTGCTCGCTGCCTGTTCACTAACTATGCTCGTTGTGACCTATGCGTGGCGCGCCAATAAGCTATTCAGCATGTAAAAAATCATTCAGCTCTCGACTTATGAAGTTTTCTATACCGACCTGACTTTGATCCCAGGTGCAACAAATGTCCTTTCTTCTGGTCAGCCGAGGGTCGAGAGTAGATTTTAAAAAGTGGAAATCGTTGCATCAGCCCGATTTTAAACGTGATCCCAATCTGGGAGGATTTGGGAATGCGGAAATTAGGCTATGCCAGCCAAACGTAAGCAGGGATGTAAAAAAGTACATAGTGGGGGCAGAAGTGGGGAAGTCGCACCGCTCCTCCCATAAAGAAGAAACACTGAGGCTGCAAACTGCTGCAACGACAGACTGTGGCTCAGATGGAGGCCTGCACTGCAAACACATTATACCACTGATCCACAGTGAACACACAAACAAGGGCCAAATGGATAATACGCAAATATAAAAGACCATTTTACCTGGGTTATATAAAATACTAAAGTTAAGTTTAAGGAATATAGTGCTGTAATTTAATAAAATCATACCTTAAACTCTACCTTGTATATTATACAGATACTGCAAGTTGATTAGTAGAATTATAACCTTATAATTTAATGTACTGGAACAATATATAAATTTAACAACACCGAGCTGCCACTTTCAATATTTTCATCTTGATAAAAAAAAGACAAAAAAAAAAAAGATTTCTCAGAGACAGATTGCAAACACCGGCACCAAACACCACTCTGAATGTAGATTTATTTGTAATTATTCAGCAGCATAGATAAGCAATCAATGCTCATTTTACTTATTTTTAAATTTAACAAATAAGTCAAAATCTGAAAGGTAAAAAAATAAATCATAAGTTACATCTTGATAAGATATATATAATATATAGTATATATATATATGTATACATATATATATATAGTATATAGCACTGGATGTTTTCATGGAAAACTTTCAACATTTTAACAATGAGGTCAAACCACAGTTGATGACATTGAGGTATGCAGGTACTTAACATAGATGTATATGTAAATACAACATTTACAGCAATCAATATACTATTGACACTAAAACACAAAACCATACTGTAACATTAAATTCCACATTACATCTTAGATCTAGGAACAGATCAGATATATATGAGCTTTGAAAATTATTTGGAATTTCTCAGCATGCGTTTTAAAATCAAAACTTACTTCAGTCCCTCCTGTTAAAGTAAAAGCCATGCTTTTAGCTACATCACTCTGTTGGCTATGTATCTGGAGAAAGTTTATATGTTTGTTTAGTCACACACAAGACATTTCATGAATGTATTCCTTGAAGTGTTACGGCATACTGTGGCATATGTTGTTCATATCGTTTCAAAGTCAAGAACCTGCAAACAGAGAAACCAGAGAGATCAGACAGGTAATCTCCCTCTGTACATTATAAGGCTAGGAGAGTTGGAGAGTTGAGGATGTCAACAGATTCGGCTTTGCCCCCTCCACCTTTATGGCTGTCCAATCCCTCTGTGAGACAGTCCAGCTCGGGACACGCAAATGTGAACACAGACAGGTAGCTGCTGCAGGTGGGGGTGGAGGTCACCACAGGAGTGCTGAGAGGCTCCAGGTCGCTCGAAACAGACTTGTACAAGGTCTCCCAGTCCGAGACCCCGAGAGAACTGCTCAGGTCTATGTCTGGCACGGACCGGGCCGTCTCCATGGGGGTTTTCTCTTCCAAACTGGGTAACATACTGTCCAGCAGGCCCTCCTTAATGTCCAGAGAGGGCTCGAGATCGCAGATGTTGATTTCAGCGCTGGCACACAGCAAGATATTGGAGTTCCCAGAGATGGCTGTGGACGGATCGCTGGGGATGTCCATGTCCTGGAGCGAAGGAGCTTCCTGGATGCCATCCTCTGGAAGTCTGTCCTCGTCTGGACTGGGCGGTAGCTCTGGGGATCCCGCGGGCTCCTGGAAAATAGCCTCCAGTTCCTCTGACATTTGGCACACTGGTTTATGTGTAGCAAGGATAAATTCAAGCCTCTCTTTCTCTTTGAGGAGGTTGGCTATTTCCGTCTCCAGGGCTGCTTTCTCCTCCTCCAGCTTGTCTGTCTCCTTCAGAGAGATCGACATCCAAAATCATCCACACGGGAAAACACAACAGTGGGTGCAAATGACAGCTGAGTAAATGCATCACTGTTTACTTACAGTTTGCAGTGTATCTGTGAGTTCCCTCCGTCTGTTGCGACACTTTGCTGCGGCCATTTTATTCCTCTCCCTCCTTATCCTCTTTTTCTCTTCCTCCTCTGGAGACAGCTGGGATGTGAAAGGAATAATTCAGTTACTACCTTGAAGAATCCAGCCATTTCACCTCCTAATCCACTACATCCGCTGCCAATCCACCCTCTGAAAAATGGCAAAAGCATGTTTCACTGCAATGCGTCTAAAAATAGACCATTGTTGCAGACTTGCTGTGACCTGAATATAAATTGACTGCCTGAGGAAGGCACACAGCCAGCACAAGGCACCAGAGGAGCATGCACAATAGCACTGTTGCACACAAGGAATTCAGATTGACATATGTAAATTTACACTGTTGACTATTCTGTCCAATAGCAGGTAGACTTCGTCTGAGCTAACCTACCTGCTCTGTTTTCCCCTTTCTGACAGCATTTTTTCCCTTATTCCCGCCTGCTTTGGGTGTTGCCCTGTGAGAGCTTTGCGGTTCATTGGCTTGCTTGCTACCCAGAGACGGGGAGACAGATGTAATAATTGTAGGCTGGACCATCCACTGGAAATCTGGGGTAGAGGAAATTGCAGTGACTGTTGGAACAAATGGAGTGTCTTGAACGCTCATATCTTGGCAGACATCCTGAAAAAAATGGAAATAAATCAACAATGAGGACTACAATAGAGATTTTTAAAAAAAAGAAAAAAAAATATATATTCCCATGCTATTAGTGCTTTAAAGTGAATCTTATTATGATGACAGTTATCAGTGAAACATACTAATCATATGTTTAGAGTCTAAAACAAAGGGTAGCCTGCATGTGTTATATTTTCTTGAAATATACACGACCAGAAATAGCCTTCTCCAGATCAATATTTGACTTTATCATTGTTTCTGACGTCAACACTGACGCAGAGATGCTGTGGAGTCTCCTGAATGGATTTATTTTTCTCAATGAACCGCTGCATCGACACGCTCACATTTGGTCCCAGGACGTTGGAATCATAACAAGACGACCTACAGTGCAATTCTGTCACATCACCTGCGCTGATCTCTGGTTCAATTATATAATCAAGTATATTATAAAAAATGATGTTGAAAAATTAAAGCGCACCCAGTTAATTAAAATCTTATCAATCAGTTCCACCTCCCCCTCCCCCCACCACCAAGATAAAAAGCATCAGGACACTCAGTCTGTGAATCAAATAAAAAGGGTTGTTATATCTGCTTGTAAACGGGGTGCACCCCCCCCCCCCCCCCCCCCCCCTCCCCCCGCGGGCTGCATGTTGAATATATATGATCAACAAAGCCATTCATACCTTTGCATTGCTCTCCGAGGAGGCGGCGGGAGAGCTCGCCTCTTCTTGCGTCTTCTGGCAGAGTGTCCCGACAGGAGACTCTGTCCGGCAGGTGGGAGAGACTGAATCCATGTCAGGCGTCAGGTTGTTATGATACATCACGAGGGGAAAAAAACCCACAAGTCCTGATCAATGACAAATATGACTCTGGCCTTCCGCTGGGCAGAGCGGCTCGGGTCTTTTCTCCAGGTATATACCTGGTAACTGGACGACTAGAATGCAAGCCCCTCCTTTTATGCTCTGCTAGAATTTTATGAATGAACCAAGACTGTACCATCCGCGGAGGGGGAGGGGGGGTCAGACTGACAGCCACAGAGGCCTACATTTTGGGGTAAAGGAGCATTATTTTGACATCTTTCCTCTGGTGGATTTACTCCACGAATAATATGTAAACGCTTTTCTTAGATCTCGTCACCGCTTCATTGCCGCACGAAAGCCCGACAGCAGTTTTCACTCCCTTTCACAAATATCGGCTTCTAATGAATGCAATGTGGGGTGAGAAACGTGAGCCTATTTATAAATACACGTATGCAACCATTTCCTGGGCGATCAAAATTGGATTTGATGTGATAATTTAATCAAGGGTAAATGATAGGCTACCTTCTTAAGTGATTATGAATAGACAAAAATGATCCAATGTTTTTTTTTTTTTAAATAACAGCTGGTTTCATTGCAAGGCCGACTTGACATATTTTGCACATCCATTTCAAAAATACATTATGTCGACTACAGCTTACATATTAAACCCGCTTAAATTAGCAGTCTCCAAAATGAACTTCTCTTTGTGAAACGCCTCATGAAATAAAAGGCTGGTGTTTTGAAGAGTCTGACAGACATCTCTCAGTGAGCTCAGCACTTCAGGACTGCGTTTTACAAAGATAAGAATCGAGGGCTGTTGGCAGACATAATGAAATGCTGCTGAATTGTTTACTTCGGGAGGTGGTGGTGGTGGTGGTGAAGAGGAGAGGTGAGAGCATCTGGGGGCGGAGAAGTCACGTGACATGACCCGGAACTTGGGCGGGAGGAGGGAGGGGTCACATTTGACAGGAGACGCATCATCCTTCTCTCCCATCACAACACATGAATGTTTTCCTCCGGATGCATGTCGTGTTGGACCCGGTGCTTGCAGCTCTTCAAGAGAACATCCACACAGATGTGCTGGTCACAGGCGAATATGAATTCAGCGAAGAGCCAGGAACTACAACTAATCTGAAGGTAAGTGGACGATCACGCTGCAGCTGTAACATGTGGCTGACTTTATTAGTTTGTTACTATGGGAGAGTTTGTGAATGAAACAATGAGTTTACTGTATTTTCATGCCAAAAATGCGTGATTGAAAAATAACACTTTAGGTCAATACATCCTGCAATAAATACAGCTAGTCATGTAAACACTCCCATCATGTTTCCTTTCATTTAAAAGGGTACAATGAAGCTTTTCTTATTAATTTGATATTTTAGGGGTGGTCAGAGTTAAAATTAATCTGGTCACCAAAAAAGTAAAACCGTTTTGATGGAAGAGTCTAATACCATGTGTCACTTTATTACTTTGTAGCCTTTAAGGTCAGGAAATAAAACACATCATGATATCACTTTTCTAGTCTCATATCAAGATATCAATATAAGGGAGTCCAAGGGATTCACTGAGTTGATAACTGAGATGTTGGGTCTTTCCTCATATCACTGATTCTTTTGGCCACATGTTGTACACAAAGGAGAAGTTTTCATTCACAACAGAAAAAGTTGAATGTTTGCTTTTAGACAGCAGATCCACTCGCTGAATAATAAATAATTCAAAATAGTAAGAAATAAATCATGTTTTTTTTCTCAATTAACTACTTGTGATAAAGGGGAATATTCCAACTCAAATGGACAAACAGTACATAAATTATTAGATTATTTTAAGATGCATAATTGGGGATATCCAAGTGATGGCAAAAGCCTAAATATGTTCTGTCAAATAACTCAATTAGCGGAAGCAAAGAACTATTAAGTGTTAATATTGTTATATCCACTAACACATATTTGAATCCAAGCTATTTCTGATAATTCAATGCATGATGAACTTTGTGACGGCAGGAAGATGATGCAGAGAGATCACAGCATCTAAACAGGTTTGATAAATATGACTGTTGCAACCTCTTTGACCGATTGAAAAAAGAGGAGAAACTGACCCCCCCTTGAGGCGAAGATAAGACATTTTGAGTACCTGTCGAAGTCCATCGCAAATAACTTTAACTACTTAAGGAAACAAGGGACAGAGATGCAAGACACAAATGCTAAATGGATAGAGCAAATTGCCCTTGGGGCAGAAAACTGCAACTGCACTGTTTTCTATGGATTTAAATTTATTTATTTTTTGGCCACATCCCAGTGTGTCATGTGTAGCAGGCGTTGTCTTTAACAACAGAAAAAAATCACCTGTTGTTTGGGGTGGGGCCAGAAAAAGGGTTTGAACTCAGTTTCCTCCAGTGCTTGTTGCCTCCGAAACTATCAAGTTAACTGAGCAGTTTAAAAAAAGGTTGACAGTTTTAACACTATTTGGCCACCATTTCCTTAAACAGGTTCCACCAATGCATGATTGCTGCTCTTCAGCATCATCTCCATGTGCTGTTTTTAATTGCACTGGCTGTGTGGCAGGTTTTTATTTTATTTAAGAGATTCTTCAAGGCAAGGACGTGTTTTCAAGCACAACCTGAGGGATACAGCTTGATCAAGTGCACTCCAAGTTTTGGAATATTTACGTGGTCACTACAATGGGCCTTTTTCTACTTTTCTGATGATGCATCACGTTTCATCAATGTCAATTTAACATTGATTTTAGTATTTAATCTTTCTGTGTGCTTGGTGATGTAACGGGTGATGTCCCTCATATGTAAAAACTAAATGTTATTAATTTATGACATGTTTAATAAAGAGTTTTTTTTTAATGGATTAGAATTCATTTTGTTGACAATTTAAATTTAATTTAGACATTTAACATAAAACAGACACCCACTTATCTATTTCCATATAGTTCCCAAGCTTTATGCATTCTTCTCAGCTTTTGGAGGTTGGGTTTCTGTAATTCCTGCAGAGACAAGAATGCTTAGTCACCACCAGATTGCTCTGCTGTGAGATGCCTTGAATACTACATTTAATCCAAGGTTCAGTGTGCTACTCCATTCTAGTACCTTCTGGTCTTTGTCCAAATGCAGGATGTCTACAAGGGGAGCAATGGAAGGACGACCATGGGCACACTGGAAGGGCAGCTGGCAGGAGGATAAGGATGCTACCAAGCTGTGGCATTCATCTCTGCTCAGGCTGTCATTGAATTTGATGGCACCTGTTTAATAAGTACACGTATACAAATAAGCATAAAGATTTTGGGCTCATCACTGCAGAAAAAAAAAAAACTGAAGGAGAGAAGTAATGTCATTTTACCGTGACATGCTAGGGAGGCAAGCACTTTCAGCACAGTGAGAGGCAAAGTTCCTCTCACTCTACCAGTTGAGCGGAGTAACTGAAACAATAAGAGAAACAATACATTTGAACCTTTATCGAATTGTAAGACCCTTTCTACGCCACAAAGATTTGGAGATAGAAAGACACTTGCAAGCTTACCTCAATCTGCTCTCGTAGATACTCCTGATGTGAGATAAAGCAAAGTGGTAAACTTAACTGTAAAAACATAATTTAGCTAATTGCGTGATGTAGTTAATGATCTCCATACTGAGGTTTCACAAGTCTTACCTCAACTATAGGCTTGATAACAGATGGTCTCCCTCGCCTTAGCTCATTGCTCTCCTTTTCCATGAAGCACAATGGTACCTTCCCCACAAATACCTGTGGATCTGCTGCCTGTGAGAACTTCACTTCCAGGCCCAATTTCCGTAAATCTGCCTGACAAGACCTGTTCGAGGAAGGGTACACAGTTTTTTGAAAATACAAGAAACATTGTTATACATTATATGCAGTGTTATAATGTCTGTGATATTAGACAAATGGGTTGGGGAAAAAATAGCTTAACTGCTGTATTCACTATAGTCATGGAATTAAACAGTTTGACATAAATCAAAGAGATGTGCTCATGTTTCAGCGATACAAAGCAACGTCACACAGCAATGGTGAATGGTGGTTTAACACATTTACAGATTACAGAATACAGCTTCTGGCAGTTACAGAACCATCAGCCTCCAGTCCAAATCAGACAGATGGCATGACTACCCAGAACTGCAATTTAGGCTGTTTCCGTCCAGAGGTAATGCTGACGTGATTTTTTTGACGACGCTGAGTATAAGAAAAATACAGTCCACAAAAGCAACCTGTGTACTTCAGTGTAATGGGTTTAATAGATTTAACTGAGGCCTTTTACACTGTATCTTGCAGGAAATTTGACATACACCATTAATACGGGCTGCCCAGACAAGAACATTGGAGCACTGACATTACTTAATGATGACATGTGACCCAAAGTGCTACGCAACATCCCAGAGTTAACACAGGGTTGAAATGAGGCTGTGTCACTGCACCCACCCCCCTTTTGTCATCTTTATTACTACCATCCTTCACCTCATTGCTAAAATCTGCTGCTGGGTGTCTCAGGCTGTTAAACCTCAACCAGTTTAAGTCCAGCTGCAGAGTATGTAATTCATCAAGCAATGACATCATCATCACGGCAAAGTAAAAAAAACCCTGTGTATTCTAAACACCTTTACTAACGCATACAGGCCAATACAGAAGACACAGGTTATGCTTCAGCTATTGTATGACTAACGACATGATAGAGCCTAAAAAAACAAAAAACTAAGTAAATAATGTAACTAATGTACTAAATTGGCAATATTCTGTCCTGAAAATCAGATGCTGACTTAGAGATTTATCCTCACCGGAGTTGGAAGTTCACAACTGTAATGGACAGGCCACTGAGAGTGGCTTCCATGTTGAATAAGTATTGATTGAACTGTCTTATGATATACTTTGAAAAACTTTATACTCTCAATATACTGTATCAGCCTTTACGTCAGTCCACTGGTGATGCTGTTGTACTGTACATATACAGTAGATAAACACACCTAAGCAGCCTTAGCTCCTCTTCTGTTACACTGATCTCAAGAGGTGGCAAGATGGTTGAGGAACACAGACGTCTCTCCCCTGATGCATCTGGGTCTTCCTCATAGGAATCTGTAACAGCACATACAGTTGAGACAGTAGCATCGCATCAATACCATTATTCATTTAACGTCTAATTCTCAAAATGAATACTGTGCAGTTTTTACCTGCAACTAAATTCTCGAGCCGAACTCTCTCGTGTGCAGCGTGTTGATCCACCAGCACCAGAAGATTTCCTGCAGTTTCAATACGCACACAAATATTCAAATACATGAGATGTTGGCAAAACAACAAATGACAGTGAACAGTGAAGTTCCTGGCTATACCTTCAGTTTCAGTGTGTGCTGCAGGTTCTTCGTCTCTTGTATCGATTAGACATGCAAGAAATTTCTTATCCACTTGATGAATAACCTGTAAGGTAATTAAATAGCAATTACGTTATAACATCAATGGAGACGAAATGGTTGAAGCATTGTAAAGAACATTTTTTCAGAATATTCAAAAGGAAGCCAAAAGAGAAATGTGCCTTCATTGTGTGAATCATGGCCTTAGAAAAGCGGTATGGAAACAGGATGTTATGGATCTTTACAGCCAGTCCATCAGCTTGCCCATTTGATATGTCCACACCAACCTGTAGGTAAAATTCATAATGAATCATTAAATTATTTTTAAAAAAACCAAAGGCTCACAAATGCCCTCTAATACAAAGAAAACATTATTTACCATAGGAGGTTGGACAAACACAGGATTTTTCCATTTCGAGTACAATGAAGAAAGTGAATTGGAGCTCTCACCACCATCATCTGTGAGGGCAGACAAGAGTACATGTAAACACAAACAAGCTGGTGATGATTTTGTACAGTGTGTGTTAGGTCTTTACAGTCTACAATCTGATCTGTCTGTGAGGTACCTCTGTCATCAAGCCCTGAACTAATCACTCTCTCTGTCCTGGATCTAGGCAGGAAGGGCAACACTAGATCCACCTGAAATGGGTAACACCTGTATTCCATCCCTACATGAGCATGAAATTAAACATGGGCATTATGGCTAACACTTGATCCACATGACTGTTTATCCATTTTCTCGGGTTAATCAATCACTGTGAAGGTTTTCATTCTTATTGATGACTAGTAATTCCATGTCAAATCAACAGATTTTATAAAGTTTTCCCAGGTGGCCATCATGGGATGGTCTGTGACTAGCTTCAAACTTCACATGACTAAGGCCATTGTACCCAATAATGAGTGCGCAAAATTTCTGCCCCATATCTCCTTTAGTTTCTGAGATATAAAAAGGGGTTTTGGCCCTATTAAACATGTGTTGCTAAAAAAGTTCCATAAGTCATTCGACTATTCATGCTACATGCTTGACATTTTCAGGGACTGTTCTATGCTATTTGATGTCTTTAACTTATAAAATGGTTGGCCTACAGTCGAATATTTCCCGAGTCCCCAGAAGGCCAGTCGGGAGGTTTCTGTTGATTTGACATGGAATGATTCGACTACTATTTCCTGGTACTATTATGTCAATAAATATGTCTACTAGCGTACCTGTTTCAGAGATGACACTAACTGCCATATTGGTGACATCAGATGTACAGCGCACATGTGTTTCTTCGGTGGATGGATCCTCATATTTGCTAAGCCCGGTCACTCTGTTGATGTAAACATTCTTTCCCACTGATGTATCGTAGTGATGAAGCCAGTCACCTGATGTTGAATCCCCTTCGTTCTCACACAATTGAGGGTTTGCATTGCTACATGAGACTGGCTCAGGGTTCAGTGCAGTGTCACAGGGATTCTCATTGTTGTTTCTGTCTTGGATATCATTACCACTGCTGAGACAGCTATTGTCCTCTGAGGTAGTACTGGAAAAGTGCGGTAACACCTTTGAAGCTTCTGTCCTGTGCTGTTTCAAATGACAGAGTTTAGCAGCCAAAGATTTTTTGCCTTTATTCTGAGCTGAGACTGGTTTTAGTTTAGTGAAAACTGAGAGGGTTGCTGGGCTTCGGAGGCTGCTCTGTGTCTCCTTTTTTTGTGGCTGTGTAAGATCAACATCTTGCTGATCTTTTTGACAAACTGACAAATTCTGGGGATTCGAAATAAGGCCTGTGTTTGCCTGTGGAAGCCTAGCATTGTTCTGTAAATGAGTCTCCAAAGAGGGTAATTTTATTTCATCACATTTACCAAATACTTTTCTAAAGTTGTCAAGAGATCCAGATTCTTTGGGTAAAGAAAACCTTTGACAGGATACATATCTGGGAATCTTTGACGGAACAATAGGATCAAAGTCTTCGCAATGTTTCCGACAAGATCTGTCATGGCTTGCATCCAGTGAAATTTTGCGCTTTGATGCAAAGGATCTCTTATCACCTTTCTGTGCTAGGTTTTGCTGCTGAAATACTGACTTGTTGATTTGGGACAGGTCATGAGTGTGCAGGCTTTGATGAATGAATGGATCAGACAGACTGATCTTTCTGTTACTTATCAATGTCCGTCTGTGTCCTCCTGGACCCTGACAGTCAGGTAATAATTGCTCGATACTGTATAAATCAGGATGAATTTGTTGAGTGATGCAGTCTGGTAAAGTCACATTGCTGGTTGAGGTAGAACTAATCAATATGTCTCTTTCATTTGAAAGCTGTGAGTGACTTGACAGGCATAAAAATTGAGAGCCTTCCCCAGCTTTACTGAATGTTGGCTCCTCTACTTCAATTCTGTTATCATCAGATGCAAGTTCCAGTTGAGCCAGATCACATCGTGGCTCATCTCTACATTCTTCAGATATGCATCCTTCACTTTGTATCTTTTCCATGTCACTTGTGGGTATCTGTTCAGCTTCAGTTTCTTCACATTCCATCAGACCAGACTCCTGGCATACACCATCCTCAGAAATATCTCTGCGCTTACGATGAACAGATTCAGATGCCAGTTTCATTCCGACACTGCAATCTAGTGTGAAAGCACTCCTAGTTGCTTGGCCACCTTCACCACTGTTGTTCCCCTCTTGGTCCATATTGTCAGTGCCAAACAGTTCAGGAGACACACAGTCCAAGTCTTCTTGAGAAAGCACAGCCACCAAGTTCTCCTTTCTCAGGAAAGCTTTCACTGCCTCTTCAATGCACAGCAAAATGCCATCCCAGTCTTTGAACTCTATTAGAGTTTTGGCAGGCTCAAGACAGATGTCATACTCAGAGTAAGAGCATTTGATGTTGATGATATATACTCCATGCAGGTCTTGGTTTCGTTTGTGCTTTGGACTCCTGATGGCAGACTGCCCATCTGGACTGTCATTTTTCTGATTTGAACTGCTCAGTCTACGTAGGAGAAAACTCAACAGCTTGTGTATCTGTGTTTTCAGCAGCAGTCTATCATTTACATACAGGAACTGTAAACTGTTGTTGTAGTGGCCCTCTCTGCCAATGTAACCCGTCACTTCAAACTGTCCATGTGTGTAGCAAATTTCTCCCAGTTTCTGTGCTCGCCCAAGGCTGTGTATCTGAACAAACCTGTGGTAAGTGTTTTTGGCTTTGGGAAGCTGCACCGTCATGACTCCCGTGCAGTCATTCTTGAGGGTGAAAGACACAGAGGGATGCATCAGGGAAATAGCCTCCACTCTGTGTCTGATCCTCTCACCCTCCAGGACAGCATCCATCCTCTTCCTCCGGACTGGCATGTTGTGGAAGAAGTTACAAATGACAATAGTTGTCCCTGCAGACGGTCGAGCAGTCTCTGCTTCGAAGACATCCAAACCTTTGGCGTTCTTGAACATTTTCACGTTTGTTTTCACGGATGATCTGGTTCGGGATGTGATTTCAACAAGTGCGGCCAAAGAAACTATACTCGCCAAGGCTTCTCCCCTAAAGCCATACCACCTGAGGTTGTCCAGGTTTTCAAGAGAGTTGCACTTGCTTGTGTGGTATCTGTTTCCCACACACTCCATATCCTCAACGCTCATCCCAGCGCCGTTGTCGATTACCTGAACTTTGAACGCCTCCATGTCCATCCTGACTCCGACACAGGTCGCTCCGGCATCGATGCTGTTCAGGATGAGCTCCTCTACGCACTGTTGAAGGGAGGGGATGGCGACACCGGAGCGAAGTTTCCCCTGAACCTCTTTGGGCAAACACTTAATCATGGTGTTCATTAAATTCAGTTGGTATGTTTATTCTCTTCCCTGTCCTGACCGAGCAATACAAGCAATAACATAACTAGACCGTTGCTGCCTAACGTCCAGAGACATTAGCTTAACGCTAGCTAGTTCCACGAGTTCCAACGATAACTTTTTGACCGTGACATATTCAAAATACTTCTGGTTTCAAAAATCATTAAAATCAACAATAAAACGGACTAAAACCTGACTAAAATCAACACACCTAGCTACTGTTTACAGTCAACGAAAAACAAAGACATGAACGTAAGAGCTAACATTTGACGCTGACAGCGCCATCTTCTGGTGTGAAGGACCTCGTCCTTCTTTTTCTTTGGATCAATGGAAAGTTGCAACCAGCTTGTAATTTGCATACCGCCACCTACTGTACGAAGTGTGTTATCTCGTGTTTATAGACTGACACAACGTTGCATTTTAATAACTGCCATTTTATTATCCTTGTATTTTCAAGTTTAAGTTTATGTACAAGTAAAATTTCACCTGATTCCTGGAGCCTAGCAAGTTTTCTCTTATTCATTCTTATGAATCTCTCCATTCATGACCCATCTTACATTTTGTGTGTAGTTTTATTCCTATGAATGAAGTCAAATTTTCTCTATTCAAATTTCTCATTAAGAAGTGTATAGATGTTAATTTTGTATGTTAGTCTTAGTCTCGTGAATACCACTTTTTAATTTCTTTGTTGCACCCTTTGTAAGTGTAGCTATAACTAGTGGGTAGTGTAGTGTAACTATCAACCTGAAGGTACTTGACACAGCGGTTAGTTTGACTTTGTAATAGTAGGAAAAGCACAGGTGTTACTAATAACACTAACAATGGTTCTGTTGTATTTAAGTGCGCCAGTAAGACAAAACAGCGTGACGGTGAGCCAGCATGCATACTACAGGAACATGATGCTGAAGCAGTTAGTTCATTTTATCATGTACACCTGTGACTTTTTTGGGGAAAAAAGGTCTATTAAGGCAGCAAACAAATCAGTCAACACACCTGGTATTTATTAGCTGTTCCTATAATCTCTGCTCCTCATGATAGTTTTAAAGTAAAACCAAAAGTCTGTAACTGCAAATATGCCTCTGTGTTTTCTTTTGGAGTAACTCAGTTCAAGTCTATGACAGCTTTGTGATTCCTGCACTGACATGACTATTTAAAATGTCTTTTGAAAATATGCTACTAAGAAGCTGGACTAATCCTGCAGTTTATTTTGGTACTTGATCTTAATGAGTATTTCCCCAATGGATCAATTTAAAACAAATTGAGGATTAATACATTCTACATCGTTGTCAGTGTTTGCCCACAGTCGTCTGCAGAGCTCAGTCCTTGCCAACGGAGGGCAGCAGCATTCTGTTGAGTATTAAGTCGTTCTTCTGGCTCCCCTCAGTCTCGTTCAGTTTTTATGGAGCCCGATGAAGACAGTCGTGACCGATTTCAAGGTCATATCATTGCCTGTTTTCTCAGCAGGATTTTTGCGGGGCTATGGTTTGTTTGCAAATGTACCATTCTAACACACTTACAGTCTTTGCTAACTCATGTGGTCACCTCTTATGACGGCACTGCTGATTTGGCCTTTTAAAATTAAACTCATCAAATAACCCCTTATTGTTGTTACTACAAAAAATATTCAAACATGGAGCCCACTGAGAGAGATTTTCCATTTATTAATGTAATAACATGTGTTGTACATGTTAAGGAGACCTAACTTACACACACATTTTCAACTCATGTGTTGCCTTCCTAAAAAGGAAAATACTAAATAAATAACACATCTGCTTTAAAGTTTATTTTACAGGCACAATATATGGGTTCACTTATTTTACTATGTTAAAAGATGAGTGTTCTAGGCTGTCAACTATTTTCTCATTCTTGAACTCCGCCTTGGTTATTTGAGACTTGGGGCTCCCAGTGGATTTCAACCATTCTTGCATTTCTTTCACCTTGTTGCGTGGCCCTTGTAGCTGCCCCAGAACAGTTCCTGCGCCTGTGTTTTGGACCCATCCAACCAGGCCAAGCTTCTTCCCCTCTGCCTGGAAAATGACACAGATGGTTATGATGGAGAACATGGGTAGGATGGGATAGATGTGATTTCATACAAGTAAGAAAAAAGCTGTGCATAAATTATTGAGTAGTAGTTAAGAGTCACATCTCATGGAACAATTGGACAGGCTATTTATTGTTGCCTAATAGGAGTGGGCAGATCAGTCCCCAAAGTATGAATACTACCAATATAATGTTTGGCCATTCATCGGGTAGTAGCCTGTGAATGATGTATTCATCTCATAAATTATGGCCCATTCTTTCTGGCCTTGGTATTATTTGATATCGAATCGGTTTCCCCAGCAAAACATATATTACATAGTAGAAATAAATCTCGACTCAAGGGCAACTTATTAGCTTTTTCAAAAGCTTTCAACTGCTCATCACTGTCTTCATCAGTAAGAATATACTTTGCTGATGGAAACGTTTGAACAAGCCAGATAAGAGGACCTTGGGTTTTTTGTCAAGGCCAGACTGTGTTCATGAAGGCAAGCTCGTCAAACTTACTTGAGTGTATTTCCGAAAAAATACACCCTGGACTCTGCCAAAAATTTCATAATCCACTGAAATTAAGTCTTCATTGGACATAGTGGACCTAGAAAAACAGAAATAAGACAGTACTTCAGTGCTGTGTGTTGTGTGTAAGGAACCCAGCATCATGCAGGTGCTACATTACAGCTACAAGCTATGCTAACACTAATTCATTTGTATTCAAACGATTTGCAAGCTAGATAATTCGTAGGTTTAGCTTCATATTTAGACTGTATGAATATGAAATAGCTCGCTATCTGTAAGATAATCACCTGAATATCGTTGGAAATCTGTAAGATGACCATCCAGTTCCAACAGACCTCCGTTTGAAAACATACGGGACTCTGCTTCAGGAAGTGATGTTTAGCGGTCCAATCAGGAAACACCCGAGACACTTGGTCTCTAGGCAACGAGTGTAAACTTGGGATAAAGGAGTCCAAACAGTTATTTCGGGTGCTCTCCGATTTTCATCTAAACGCAGTGTTACATTGAATTCAGACGACTCACAACTGAAAGAAAATTTTGTTTTAAATCTGTTAGGAGATTTTAGGAAAATTTGTCAATTACAACTGGAGTACATACACTGGTAAGTAGAAAGTAGCTCGCTAAAAAAAATTTCCCGATATTGACCACTTTCATTTGGGTAGCAACTGTTATGCAAAGAAATCAAGATATCCCATAAAAGCAATGTTTTGTTAAAGTGTTGTATTAGAGAGGTTTCTAACTACTTTCCCTTTTTTTATTTATGCTGTTCATGAAATGAGACATCTACAGACTTGATAAAAAAAAAATCCAATCAAGATCCACTTGCTTGTTCTAGTTTCCACCGTACCACATTGTCTTCTACAGCAAATGAACTAATTTGTCATTGAACTGCAGATATTTGGAGTCTCCATTACTTTGAGCATTTCTAGTCCATGTTGGTTTAAAAGGTGAACAGTGACAGCTCATTCTTGACTCTTTAAACAAGTGTTAACCAAACAATTTCCACTCAAGGTCAAATTATTTGCATGTTCTTGAGTCCTTTTGAGTCTATCACAGTCTTCTTCATCGGCAAGCTTAAGCTATTTTTAAGCAGACATAGACAAAAAGTTCCAAAAGTGATCAGTGCTCAATTTAGCAATCGTCTTCTGCTAATAAAGATTGTGTCAATTGTCAATTGTTGTTTTCAAGGCCAAGAATGAAAGGTCAAGTTGTACCTAAGCGCCTGTGCAATGAACTGTCTATTTGTATCACCTGCTTTCACAGTTTGTATGTTACGGGATTGCTTTTTCTGTATTTGCTCTTACCTGATTTTTTTGACTAGAGACTGATTACACTGACAGAACTGCTTGGGTAACTTGAGACTGACTTGGGTCGCATGCGCTCTTATTTGATACAAATACTCACATACTTGAGTTCTATACTTTTTTCTATTTTAACCTTGCTCTATTTTCCTGCTTGTTTTTTTTCCTAGAAATTATACAAGAAAAAACCTTCAGTGGCTGATGTGGTGGGCTAAGCTGTCTTTTTGCAAAGATCTATGAACCAACAGATCCATCTAAAAGAAATTACCTTCTACAACAATTGAAGTCATGAGTACATACACGAGAAGAAGTCTCAGTCCTCATGGGCAGCATGATATTCCAGGACAAAGACAAGGAAATGTCTACACTCAAGTTCAACATGGCAGGAGAGCAGATGGAGTAGGCCGCCCATTTCCAAACAAGCCTGTTAGCCACAGAAGACCTGTCAACCCCAGGACACAAGACTCACTTGATCTGTATGATTTTGAAAAAATCACTATTACAAAACAACAAAGAGGCTCTTTCTTGCCCCAAGAACATAATTTAAATGACATCAGAAAGACCACTGGATCCCAGCATACAACAAAAGACTCACACGGTTTGCCCAGCGGAGAACTACAGATGGCCAGAGCAATTCATGCAAAAGAACTAATGCTACAGGAGAAGCTATGGAGGGTTGAGGAAGTAATAAGACAAAAGATCCAGAGGGATCGTGTCGCAGTTGCTGCAGGTAATGATGAGATGACAAGTGAGAAGGAGATGCATGATGGGGGACAAGCAGAGAGGGGAAAAGCTCACACAAAAACCAAGCTGTCTGAGCAGCACAGAAGAGAAGCACTGAGAAACGGAGAAATATTGATGCAGGAAAGAAGGAAGGAGGATGTTAAACAACTTAGGAGGAAGCAAGATCAGAGGAATGAGGACAGAATGAAAAAAGCACATGAAGAAGAGGGGGCCAGATGGAAAAGAAGGGAAATAGAAGCTGCAGAGTGTCCCCAGTCAAAACGACCTGGAAATAAAGGGAGTCTTAACAATACAGTAAATAAGAAAAAAGTGAGTGGAGAGCTGAACAAATTGAGATGGGAAAATGTGACAGAGCATATCAGAGGAAAAGGGGATGAAAAAGATCAATACATTAGGGGAAAAGCAGGTGTGGGGCCACAGGATGGACTAGAGGAAGCAAAAGAAAGAGAACAATATAAGAATTCTATAAGCAACATAGGTTGGCCAAAAGAGAAGAAATATATGGAAAGAATATATAAGGACATGCGCTGTTCATATGATGAACAAGACATACCTCAAATAACTCAAGAGAAACTTGCTCATAGACTGGCAACAGAAACCCACAGAGGTGCAGAACGTAAAATATCTTGGGAATCGACTCTCCCACCAGTTTCTAGTCCCCGTCATTTCAGCAGACCGCACAAAGAGAAGCTGGGACTCATGAACAGTACAGACACCAACTTCCAGCTACTTCCTTGCACAATCTGCAACAGAAAGTTTAAAAGTGACAGGTTAGAAAAACATGTCCATATCTGTAAAAAGGTGAGCCGATCACATCGTCAAGTCTTCAACTCCTATGTTAATAGGACCAAAGGATCTGCCATTGAGGAGTTCTGGAAAACTCACAGCAGAAGCAAAACTCCAGAGGTAGGCCAGTAAGATTTTTACCTCTTTAAAGAGCCACCTTACCAATTCATCATGACAACATGGTGACGGGTAGTGATATCATCAGGATTATCTTTGGCATTGAGAATACAAATTGATAATGGAGCCTGCATTACAAGTTGGGTGTATAGAGTTTGAACGCCATCTGCAAGGAGACTAATGAAAAGATCCTCCTGGTTGCATTATGGGATCATTTGGATTCAGTTGCTGTTTTTTTTTCTTCCATTACCCAACTTTAAGGGAATTTAATGCTCAATCGATTATTTTCAGTGAGTATTACTGTCTTTCATTGGTATTTGATGTCTTTTAATCAGGTGTTACAGGAAAAGAGCAAAAGACAGAACCACAAAGCATACGCGAAGGGTCAACTCCCAGCTGGATCTTCACGGCAAAAATGATCCAAGTGAGCCGACATGAACAGACTCAGATGCTTTGGTCCTGGACCAGTTGAACAACAAATCCTCATGTATCAGCACATTAAATCATCCATCTTGTTATTGTCAATCGTCTCTGAATTGTTTGGTTTTTATCCCTTTTGTTAAAGGCCTCTTGTCTCCACTGCTTAAATATATTCCCTAACTAAACATAACTGTGTAAGATAGTTTTTGCTTTTCATAAGGAAAGCCCGTGTTAATATCAGCAAGTAGAAAAGTTACAGTATATTATAGCTTACATTGTGGGAAATATTGACTGTACACACGTAACAACAGACAGATGTTAGTTTTATTTATGGCAAATCAGGAAGCAACAGTGTGACTGTGAGAGGAGTGTTTGTTACTGTTACATCTCCACAATATTTGGTAAACCTCGGTAAAAAGTAAACCACATTTCAAATGCTGTCAACACGTATTAAAAAAAATTCACATAAGCCACGGCATTGTCATATTTACTCTAATTTTGGTTTCAATAGCTCCGACTGTATTTAACGCTGCATTTTACTGCATGAAAACACTGCCAGTGTTATACTGTTGACATCCGACAGTTCACAAGTTAACACAAGTTAAAAGCTTGTAAGATAACTATGACAAAGGGTTTTACACAACACACACAATAAACAAAACCAACTTATCTCAAACAATTAAATGCAATTGGATATTGGCTTTCACAAATAATGCATTTTTTAAAAACATTTCTGAAAGTACCAAAGACAGATAAAATAGTTAAAAAACACAATAAGAAAAGAACATTAGAGCTGCAAGGTCAGCTAATTTATAAATGCTTTAAATTCCACATTTTCCACATTCTAAGAAAACTGTTCAAGTGTTCATACATATAGATATATAGACCAACATGTGCGGTGCCAACAAGAATTCAAGAGTCAAAGAAGGCAATAAGAAAAAGTAACCTACTTGTTAAAAAATTAATCAGTAGTTTTGTGTTTCACACAAATGCTCTTTATATGACAATAGAACTTGCAAATTTAAACAGTATATATTTGCATGAGATAACTAGAATAAATTTATAATAGCTAATGTGTCTGGTAAATATGACAAAGTAAAGAGACTATATTGTTTTAGGCACTTTAACCTTTTGAGAATAACAGATGAATCTAGAAGAGCACTCAGCGAGACCTCCAAGACAGACCTCCATACACCAGACTTCAGAGAGAGAAAAAAAATTTAAATTCAGAGTAAATGATCCAGATCTGCCACATAATTTAATGGGCTCATTCCTGGCCCATGCCCCATCCCTCCACCAAGTTCAGAGCAAATCAGTTGAGTACTTTTTGCGTAACTTTCTGACAAATAAACAGACACAGGTGAAAACATAACCTCCTTGGTGAAGGTAATTGAAATTATCACCAGTAAAGTGACATTTAAGAAAGCTATGTTTTCACATTAGAAGACTGTGCCAACATTAAGTATGGACAACATACCGGCTACCAATCCAGACAGTTGAAGAAAAAGGAAACCTTAAAACCTTAATGGATGAATCAGCAAATGGTTTCCTATTCGCATGAGCTGGTCTTACCTGTTACATGATAAATACTAATATCTGAGGCAGGAAGGACTGAAGCCTCAATGTTGACATCATTAAAAGTCAACAATAATACCACCAACACATGGACTTAACATTCACATTGCAGAGTAACACTATGATAAGACTGTCTCTCACAGGTGTCAAGGTCCAATGCTTCATGTTGAATCCAGCCAACATTTCAGTCTGTGGAGAAACTAGCCAGATCACTGCACCCAGGTGAACACAAGTGTGCATATGAGAGTGCGCAAGGTATCATACAGTATAACATGTGCATTTAAATGTAATCATGCAACTTAAGCACTCTGCCAAACACGTATACCGTAATGTAACCATTGTGAGTGGGCATGAGGATGCACTCTTCTGCACCTCTAACCGAACCACCACTTCCCACTTAACCAGCTTGTAAATTCAATATGTGCTATGAATTGTGACACTTCTCCCATGATCTTGAAATCTGCAGGTTGCTGCTCACACACTGGCCCCTGCAGATCTGCTCCCATGGTTTGTGAATCCGCCTCCCCTTCCTCCTCCTCCATCCCCGGGCATACGATCCGAGTGATGGTTTCCGTTACTGTCACATCCTGATTCCCGTAGCGCTGAACAATTAATTGCCGCCCAAAGCCTCTCATTCTCCCTCTGCTGCTCACTGACCTAGACATGGCAAGAATACAGGTTATGCTGTTACAAGTGCACATGGATCAAAGCTGGCTCTGAAGCAGGATGTTGGCGTTGAGAAAACTGTCTCACTTGCTTCTCGAGCATCTGGATTCTCATCTCTTGATGAGCGACTGTCTCTCGCAGCTGCAATATAAACTGTTCAGTTAAGTACTGTGGCAAAGGTATGCTCTCATCAGTTCATAATTTGCTTGGTGTAAATTTGATACCTGTGTGACCTCCCAGCTAGCACTGCAGCATACACCCGATTCTCCTTTTTTGCAGACGCGACCCACATCATGTCCATTCATGTTATCACAGCTCATTCGTTTAGTCTGTGGAGACAACCAGAGAGGAAGAAGTTGAAAGCAGACATAAAACAGCAATATTGTGAAATGTTAAGTGTTTATTTAGAGCACATAATGTCTAGATCAGTGAAAATAACAGCTATGTTGGCATTACCGATAGGTCTTTCTTACTGCTGACAGCTGCTGCCGCAGCCTTCAGCTCTTTTAGCTCCTCATAAGGTAGAGTGACGCTGTCGGAGAAAGAAGAGAGCTGGTCAGGAGTGGATGGCTCAGACTCTTCTGGCATTGGGATGAACTCTGCGTCCTCAAGCTCCTGTTGGAATTAGGGCACTGTGAGTCTTCATTCAAATGTTTATCTTTTCTGATTCAATCAAAAGATTCCTTATTCCTTGGTGCTTTCATCATAACAAACCTTTCTAAGCCAGAGAGGGCAGGAGCTGTCCCCAGTCTGATTTGTCATTGACATCATCGGGGTCTCCATGAGGCACTCCTCTGTATTAACTTCCCGTGTACCCCCAAGAACCCTGTCACGGTACTCTGTTGCTGCACCAGGTTCTATGTCCAGATCCACTGTGGATGTAGACGCCTCCTGGCCCAGTGCTTTATACACACAGACAAGGAGAACACACTAAAACAATGCAGACTTCTTGTTCTGGCAAAGAAAATTAACCAGTACGCAAATCAGTGACTGAAAAGAAAGAAAAGCCCTTACCACTACCAACTGATAGCCCACTGCTGTTAGAGCGAATAGTCTTGGAGTTGAGCACTTTCTCTGCAAGGAAGAAAATATATTTATTAGACAGCTGGTTGCTTACCCCAGATTAATGTGCAGGTGTCTGGTTCTGATTACTAACCCATTATGATAATGGTGTGCCAGCCACAGCAAGAGAGGTCTGGCACATGATGGAGGGAACCAAAGATTGGTCTTGGCATGGCAGGGCAAACCTCAGAGCCAAATCCCTTTTCATGGGGCATTCCAAGTCGCCCGTTTCCTGCGTTTCCCCATGCAAAGATCTGATTGTCTAATAGAAAATAAAGACGATAAACACACAGGACCAAAAGTCTGCAGCAGTCTGTTCTTGAGAGAAATTAAATTGTCACACAACCGGAAATATTTATATAGCACATATATATATATATATATATATATATATATATATATATATATATGTGTATGTATGTATGTATGTATATAATTGCCATAGATACCCTGCAGCATTGTATGTGTTCTCACCTTCAGTGGCTGCAATGGTGAAGCCATCTCCACAGGACACTTTAGTCACTATCTTCCCTCCAAAGGGTCCAACAAGGACTTGGACACCATGATGTTTCTTAAAGTCCTTTACACCCAGCTGTCCATACTTGTTGCAACCAAAGGTGATCAGACGACCACGTTCTGTAAAGTCAGAAATCATATGAAATTACATTTCTTTGAAATGGTGACAATTATCACCTGCAAGAGAACTAATCTACTGTTTTTGCAGTACCATCAATTGCAGCTGTATGGGTCTTCCCTGGAGATATGGCCTGGATCGTGTATCGCGACAGCTGCTTTACCAAGGTCAGTGTGGTGATGTACGGGATCCCCTGGTAACCCTGGGTTGGTGAACAGGAAAACCAACATATAAATACAGCTGCGTCCCCTAAAGTCTCTAAAATAATACAGCCCTTTAAGTATAACCCAGTACCTCTCCGGGATGGTTTTTGAGACCAGAGATTCCCTGGTTCAGGCCAAGCTTGTTGAATTCATTGTTTCCACATGCTAGGACTTTGCCGGTTTCTGTCAAATAGAAGGTTCCATCGCTGCTACATGACACTGAGGAGATGATCGCACCTTTAGGGATCTCCACCTGGGAAAACCAGAACACAGACAGTACTTTTGAAATAAATAGCTACAAATAAGATTATTGTATCATATTGCTTGAAACACTTTGTATCTAACTGGCTCCTGTAAGGCTTTAGTACAGTCACAAATATGCCAGAATGAGGAACAAAATCTTACTTGCATCGGAGAAGAGAAGTCATCCTCACATTCCAGGCCAAGACGCCCTGCAGCAGGAAACAGAGCAATTTTCACAAGGAACACTTAGTATTACTGTATATTAAAAGGGCCACTGTCTCCACCTGCAGGCTACACATATAAGAGCAAAAACAACCTGGCAAAAGGCTTAACAGCATCAGCACAAAAAAACAGTACATACAGCAAGCCTATGTACCATACTCTCCGCAGCCCCAGGAGTAGATTTCCCCACTCTGAGTCAGGACCACCACATGGTTGTCCCCACACGAAACCTGATGGACAGGCCGCTCCTCAAAAAACTCCAAAAGCACTGGCTCCAAAATCTCAATGCCGTGCTCGCCTTCCACTCCAATGCACCCATAATAGTCTGACCCAAACATGTACATCTGGTCCTCATCTGCAAAAGCAGCAGCAGAGTGCTCATTAGAAAAAATATGACTTTACAAATTTCTTTTTTCCCCCCCCAGTTCCTCTTTCCACAGGAAGCTTTCTTCACTCACCGGTGACACAGGCAGTGAAGTCAGCCCCGCATGCCACCTGTCGGATGGCCTTCCCCTGAAGCTTCTCCACCCTCTTTGGCTGCCGGTACGAGGCCTGGTCTCCATGTCCCAGCTGGCCCACCATCTTTGCTCCACCTTGGACATTCTGAGTAGAAAGATGATAAAGTTTCTTGTAGTGAACCACAGGAACAACTAGATTCATTCCATCTGTCCCAGATACTCACAGCCCAAGTGTAAAGCTCCTTTTCCACTGTCACCACTGCAAAGTGACTCTCTCCTGCACACACATGTTGGGCGCTGCTGCCTCCTTTAAACGTGTCCAGTTTTTGCGGGGTGAACTTCCCTCCCCCCCAGAAGTACACCTCCCTCGAGCGTGTGGTCACCACGGCAACAGGGGTTTCTGTCACTGTACTCAGCCTATGGTACAGCCACGACAACAAATCAGGTATAAACTCATACTTAAGGGACGACAGACAGGCTATTACAATGGAGAATATCAAACAAGTATAACTTACTTAGGTTTCTTCATCGCTGAATTCAGCAGGGCAACACGCTCTTCAAGCTCCCTAACAGAGAATGAAGTTGCCATGGGTGTTTTGACTGTATATTCATTGCATCCAACATAATCTGAAATATTTTCTTATCAAGACAATCAAAAAACACTTTTTTCATTTCACGTAACTTACTGTCGGCAGCAAGAGATGTATGGCTGGTCCAGAATTTGCTCAGCTGTAGGCCTCTTTACAGGATCCTGCGACACAAAAAGAACACAGGGACTTACATTGACATTGATATCCCTCATGAAGGCCAGCTTTTTGATTAGGTTGCAGCATTATCCCTGGCATCAAAACCTTTCATTTTGTAATGATTGGAAACAGGAACATCTCATTATTCCCCTGACTCACTTGATCGAGGCACTCATACACCAGCTTGATCAGTGCAGACGAATAAACATCTGAGTTCACATCCATTGTCCAGTTGCCCTGGACTATTTTCACACAGAGGTTCAAAGGGTTCTGTATGGACACAAAGGCAATCAACTCATTCTGATGAAATAAATCCAATCTTCTGATTAATGCAAATAATTAAAACAATTTTTAGCAAACCTACCGTTGCATCAAATGTTCTTGTAAGAGTTAAGACTTCAAAAAGTACACAACCCATGGCCCAGATGTCTGATTTGAAGTTGTACTTCGCTCCCTGGCACAATTCAGGTGACATGTAATATGGAGTTCCCACACACTGGATTTACAAAGAAAAAGTGCAAAAACATTAGTAAAACATGTACCTGAGGTGATGCAGAAGGAGCTATGCCATGAAATTGTGTAGTGCTATACCTCAAATAGTGAGTATTTACAAAGTAAATTTGCGGTCAGCAAACACCCACAGCCTTTTATAATCTGTGATCAACTATCAAGACTTAAACAACCAGAGCATCCAAGGTTGGCGAGAGAATATTAACTGTACACACTCACTGTATTTGTAAGGTACGTGTTTTCATCTCACTGTGTTGGATGTGATCAACTAATCAACAGTTATACCTCAGTTTCAAAGTGTAAAGACACTATGCTTTCCTCTGGATTTATGTTGACTGGGGTGCTAAATAATATGGCAACACCTAAAAAAAGATAACACACACACTCAGGAACCACATAACAACTACACCGAGAGTCAATACACTGAAGAGAGTATTTAACCACTGTGTCACATTCAGTTAATATTTACTAAATCAAAAAAAAAAAAAAAAAAATCACAACTTACAGTCTCTGCCATTGAAAACTCAGAGTCTAGCTTCTTTGCAAGGCCATAGTCACCCAGCTTGATGAGGTCAGTCTTGGTCAGGAAAATGTTCAGAGTTTTGATATCTCTGCAATGAAAACAGAATGGTTCCATTACCAAAAAAAAAAAAAAAAACACTAAATAGAAAGTCATGTTACCTGCCAGATGTTTTCAATAAGGGTATGAAAATGGGCTGAAGATCTAACCTGTGTAATATCCCTGCCTTGTGAATGTGGGCCACTGCTGAGGCAATTTGGTACAGGTACCATATGACCACCTAAAGAAACATGTGAAACGTAAGGATATAATAGTCTGTTTTGCATAAAGTAAACCGGCGTGCAATGTTGCAATCATACCTCCTCAGTGAAAAGTTTCCCCTTCTGTTGGTTGATTTTATCATACAGATTTCCTCCTGTGATGACAACACTGTTTAGCATTCTGTCACAGCTGAGCAGCATTCAAACTAATCTTTATCAAATCTTCAGAGTGGACACTGACAGTGTATTTTCTTACCATTGCAATACTCCAACTCAATGAGCAGAGTGTTTTTATCCATGAAGTGGTTGAAGTAGGCTATGATGTTGTTGTGCTCCAGGATGGAGAGGATGCTGATTTCATTCATGACATCTCTGCGCTCCTTTTCTGAGAGCGAGTTCAGCTCCACCTCTTTCCATACCACCAGAGAGTTGTCCTTGGAAAGCCAGAGGAGACATGTCATTTAGTAATGCTAGTAAAGAGTCCCAAAATAGGGTGACTGAAACACACAATTATGCCTTTCTACTGTTATATCTACCTGAATAGACAGTCAAGGAAAATCGTCTTTTCTGATATATAATTACTTCAAAACACATTCTCTGGAGGAAGGGATGGCAGTATGTGCAGCCAGGATAAAGAAGCAAGGCATGGGAAAGTCATTTATCTTGTTCACACTCAAGAATTTCTCACAGGGGTATGGAAACAGGGGAACAGTGAGGAATTCAGCTAACCAGACACATACTGTACAGTCAATCACAATAATCCACAGAGAAAACAAAGATGTAGCTCTATTAACTAGACATTTCTGATATAAAGTACTGTATGTAATCAGTATGATTTCAAAGTAGGCAAGGGTTCTCATCATTTCTGAATGTGAGACCCCATGTTTGTCCAAGAAAAAGTTGTAGGGACGTTGTAAACTTGAATAAGACACGTTTTCCTTGTCATGTTGTTGTTATTACAGTGAGAAAGCAAAACTGTGCTGGGACTGCAACCCGACTTACCTCCGTTCTTCTGTACAGAGTTGCTTCACCAAACGCCCCTCTCCCGAGGATCCGGATAGGAATGTAGTGCAACTTTTCTTCTTCGCCATTAAATGTGCCCAACGCTGATCGCTCACTGACCACAGACCCGCCGCCCAAATCTGAATTTAGCGAGTCGAAATGTCTTTCATAGTCCTCTAGTGACATTTCTGTTTAGGGACTTGTTAGCAGTGATGGAAATAACCCGCACAGGCCTAACGACAACTCTTTCTGAAAGCCCACTACAAAACAACACATGCGTCAAACATGTTATCCGTGTCGGCTACAAAAAAGACCTGTCAAAGTACGAGTACAACCAGATGCCCCGAGGCCACTTACAATATACAATGTAAGAAAAATACAACGTATCAAAATGCGTGCAACTAGTGGTTGTACCAGCGTCAAGTAGGGCACAACAACAATTAGGACGTTCAGCCAACTTTTTGAATTTTCAGAATAAAACGCCTACCCCCCCAGGTGTGTTGTCGTGTATTTTACGATGAAATCCAGAACAGTGCATTTCCGGTTATGTTTAAGTGTCTGTTTAGCTTGACATGGCTGACAATAACAAGAAGAACGTACAGCACCGCTTGACACAGTAAAATCCTGAACTGATTTGGAAATGTTACCCTACTAAAAGAGGTTGAGTGAGTTCGTCTAACAAATACACAACTACACATGTGTTTAAAGTTGGTTGAACTCGTCTGACACTCGACTAAGAGGCAACAACACACCGAAAAAAATCGTCCATCCTTTCCTGGCGCTCAAACCCGGAAACTGTCAAATTAAACGGTGTCCTTATTTTGAGGCTTTGTACTCAGTATGTTTGCTCTGTCCTTGCCACTCTTTATTTAAAATTAGACGGTGCACAGGTAGGAGATGTAATTCAATCACTATAGCTATCCATATTTATTTTGTATTTAAGTTAACCATTTTTAAAGTTTTCACGACTGCTGTGGTGCAGTGACAGTGATTTTACAGATGGCATGACACTTCAAACATCTTTTACAATAGGGATTTGTAATGTGGGTAAAATCCTGTCAATGTACGATTAATTTCACATTTAGATATATTTAGATGTCAGTAGTACATTACCATCATCATTATCAACTGAATACCTGACAATACAAGGCACTATATTTCTGTATTACAATACAGAAATAATATAAAAATTCAGGATTGTCATAAAGCTGTCATACTCATTGATTTAAAACACTGCCTACAATAGTTTTTTCTCAGACATATTAAAGAGAGACCTGTATCTGAACCTGGTCAGTTATGTTCTGGTTACCTTCAGTGTAAGAAAACGACACAGAGAAGTTTGGTACAGAAGCAGGATATGTTCCACACGTGGTGTGGAGTGAAGGGGAAGAATGTAGTAAGAAAGGCCAACTGCGCCACCTGGAGAATCACACCCCAGGATACACTATTTTTAAACCTTAGCTGTTTGTTAAATGGATATCAGGACCCAGGCTCGTTAACTGATAAGACAAGAGACGTGTTTTTGGATTTAACCAAAATATTTTATCAGAAACAAAAATGTCAGATAGCAGGGACTGGAGCTGCTGAAAAGGATCATTATATTAAAGGCAAATGAGAATCAAAACAAACGTAAGGAATAAAACAATTTTATTCAATGTATCGATTTCTTAAAAAGGTGGGATACAAGATCTTCAAATTTACAAGAAATTTACTAAGGATTGACATGAAACAAATGAAACCAATAATGCAAAATAAACCAAGTAAGACAACTAAAGCAAAACAACAGGAGGTGAACCTAAAAAGAAAGAAACAGAATTAGCTGGCTCATCATGCTGTATAAAGTTATCATTTGAAAAAGGGGCACTACTCACCACCTCTGGTATGGGGCATGAATGGCCCTCTATTGATCAGCCACTCTACAACTGCATGAGGAGGCAACCCTAAAATAGAGGCAATGCAGGTAAGTGGCAAGGTGACTGGTGGGTGTAAATTTTATTTTATTTTTTTTAACCAATTACCTGCAGTCAATGCTACCAGCCACAATTGACAGGAACCAGCAAGAAACTTATAGAAGCCAGCAGGTGCCCATTATAACCTGGCCAAGAGGAGGGCGTTGGCTAGGAGAAGGAGTCATCCCAGGGCTGCGTTCACAGGCCCTACACTTCCTGAAAGCATTCACCACCACACAAAGCAATACAGTAATGGAAAAGAGAGGGATGTTTCAGCAATCAAAATCCACAAAAAGAGTGAAGAATGAAGAGGTTTTTGGACTTGACCAGGAATTAGGAGGATGCTGTACAGAGATGTCTACATCACAAGCCCTTAAACACTATTTCCACACAATGATTCACCTGCTTAATGAAATGGAAACCAGCTCCTTTGCAGACACTGCCCTCCAGTTTACAAAGGTTTCCCCCCTGCATAATTTAGGTGAATCGGATGATTCTCTCATCGACACTGAAACAAGTGATAACAGCGACTCGGCGACAACTGACTGGGTGACAACTCAGAGTTGCAGATATACAGAAAATCTAATTACCACCCATTTGTCAGAAGTGCAATTTTTTTTTCTTGCTATCAAAGCAGGAGTATCCCATTCAATCTTCAATAATCTCTTGAAGACTCATCTCCTCTGAGAGCACCTCCTCTTCTAACACCCCTAACATGTCTAACTAGCACTTACTGTAGACTTTCAGATCACGTCCTTGCCTGATCTCTTTGCATGTCACCTTATTGTATAGATGTAGTATTTAGTACTTACTTAGTACCTACTGCACTGAAGCTTTAATGTTGTCCCTCACTTGTAAGTCGCTTTGGATGGTCTGCCAAATGAGTAAATCTAAATCTAAGGTTTTAACTTCATTAAATGAATAGTCATTAAGTAAATAGATAGGCCTTTCCAATCTAAACACACTGATACTAAACTAGTAATGGCTTTAGTTAATTGCAGTTTCCTAAAACATCTAAAATAACACAGTGCAAAAAACATACAAGAGACAAGATAGCAGGAACACATGTTAGCAAACACTCACACACACACACACACACACACACACACACACACACACACACACACACTCACACACGCACAGTTTTGTAATGTTGACAAAGCAGCTACCCCACTGCCTTGGTGCATTAACAAGTGACACACAATGAAAATTTCTGATTAAAAACCTGAGGACCTGAGGGATATCCAAGAATTTTAAGAACTCAAAATCAGAGAGTAACAAACATTTGAAGACTTTCAAGAGACATTTTCATATAAATCAGATAGAAACACAAGCACACATACACACTCACTCTCTCTCTCTCCCAGACACAGTTTTGTAATATTGACAGAGCAGCTGCCTCACACAGATAAAAGTGACATGCTTTGGGGAATCCTGAGTAGAAACCTGAATACCAGAAGGCTATCCAGAGATGATTTCAAATGAAGAAGGCAGTAGAGATGGAAAACAATTTCAACATAGCACAAGAAGCGAAGGTTGGCTTGTGTTATTTAAACTTCCTTCATATTACTTTTACTAAACCTTCTGCATTGTTATCTATCGTTTACTTTGAGGTCACATCAAAGTATCTGTTTGTTCAGGATCTGTCTCCACGATCAGAGTTGGGTCCAGAAATCTTCCACTGTATCCACTTGTTATCGTGTGTTTAGGACTGCTGAACACTATCCTGCTGTTAATTTCTATCGTTATTGGGATTTACTGTGAGTACAATTGATCCAAAGAAGTTGTTGAATCACTTCTTCACTTATTTAGAGTCAGTTTGGCATACAATGTACTAAACAATTCATTAACTAATCTATGTACACCACTTTTAATAACTGTATCTACCATTTCTATACCCAGCGATATGAATTGTTAAATCTCCGTCTTATCTCTGTTAATCACAGGTGGCAAAGTCAGTGAGGAATCCACTCACCACCAAGTAGGCCTAACAGAACAATCACTCTTAGTAGAGGTGAATCAACTTCTGATAATTAAGAATGAAGCTTTAATGGCTCAAAAAACTGCTGAACAAAAATTACAGCAAGCGTTAAGGAGACACCAGCAACTTAAACTGCAGCTGGAGCAGAACAAGACCGTCAGTGACAGGTTTGAGAGGCAGCTTGAGACACTACGAGTGGAGAAGGCAACGCTAGAGTCCAAATCATCTGATTTGCGTGAGAGGCTATTGCATGAATCTTTAACACATTTTGGAGTCAAACCATTTCTTCTTGTTGTGCCTTTAACTGATCTTCTTTTAACAGTGGAAAACTGTGGACGATGCCCCCCAGGATGGCTTTTATTAAACACATCGTGCTACTTCCATGCTAAAAAACCATCCAATCCCCCAATGACCTGGAGATCCAGCAGAACAGACTGTATCAGCCGTGGGGCCGACCTTGCTGTGATTGATACCTGGGAAGAGCAGGTGAGTTGTATGCTGTAAGCCAGAGGGGAAATGGAGGGCATATAGGCTGTGATATTCTTTATATTTAATGAGACTTTAAATAAAAAGTCTGTTATCTGCATGGCACAGGCTGACAAAATAATTAAGGCCCCTTCACAACCCTCTAATGATTGATTGGAAAATTTGAACTTTTGACTCAGCCCACCAAAACTCACCAGGAGATACACCACCACCCATACTGCTTGGCAAGAATTAAAAAGTATAAATGGATTTGATTATTGTGTTAACAATCATAATTTGTGTAACTATATGAAATATATATTTATCATTATAATAATTACATAATTTTTATAATGTATAATTCATATTAACACAGTGTCAGATCAGGTTTAATGGTCACTTCATGACTGTATGTAACTTCAAGAGTGTGTGACTGTGTGTTGGACAAAATGCCAGAAACATAATATAGTACAGCACCACCACAACTAAAATAACTGTATTGCTCAGCTAATTGTATTTTTCATGGTGAACTCACTGTAGGCCTTTGCAAACTGGTATCAGCATAAGATCAAAATTCAGACTTCACCTCTGTTTATCTAGGTAAATATTTTTGAGCATCTGGTAAAACAGGAGTCACGCTGGAGTCGATCATCATGGAAATCGTCTGTGGGAATTTGGATTGGCCTTACGGATATTCAAACAGAGGGCACTTGGGTGTGGGTGAATAATGTGATTCTGGATGGAGGGTAAGAGGTTTAACACTTACCATGCAGTCTATGTGTGTTAATGAGTTTCAGATCAGTTGATGTAAACATCATAACCAAGGATGAGCAGTAGTTAGAAATTCATGGAATAGATGTAAAATTAGGTATTCATTTATTATTTTTAATTTCTAATCTTCCTGTATTTTTAATTGTGAAAGAAACACACACAATATTATCACATACTGATTAATACATTTTAGCATATCAAAGTGTCAGACAATTTAACATTTTTATTGGTTACCTGCTAACTTGCAACTGTTCGGATTCAAATTAGTCCATCAGAAAATCATCAACAACAGCAACAAAAAATGCATTTACAGTAAAAATATAACTTGAGTCTTGCTTTAGGTACTGGATGCAAGGGGAGCCCAACAACGATCAAGCGGACATTGAGGATTGTGCAGCACTTAGGAACAAGGAAAATACTATGAGAACGTGGTTTGGGGTAAATTGTCAAGTGCGCAAGGAATGGTTGTGCGAAATGGCACCCAGCAATTCAGGCTGACTTTAAGTGTCAAACAAATCATCATATGAGGAGAGAGGACAAAAACCCAGTTGTCCTTCAAAGCAAAATGTGTTGTTTGTTGATTATTTACCCATGAATAAATGCCTTGATTACATATAAACAACAGTGGCAGTTGTCCTTTAAGAGAAAGCAGGCTTAAACCAATGAGGGACTTGACGGCTTATTATACATATACATATACATATACATTTACATATAATTAGTTTTTACTCTGGCAAATCTAAAACAGCAACTTTAATAACAATTCACCCAGATATGGATTTTGTAAAGTTAAATCACAATAGAGTACTGCAGGGATGACACATTTTTGTAGGTTAACCTGGAAGTTAGCATCACCTAGTTCCCTCGACAAAAAGCCAATGGGATTTTTTACATTGGTTTTTGAATTACTGCAGAAAATAATATGATATGTAGCCTTCATGTTTTACTCAGCAAGATAATCTTGAACACCACTTTTATGATTTTTGAAGCCTAAATACAATCGCCGTATCTATGCCATAAGCATGCATAATAAAGAATGGTTCCCGTTTTTGTTTCTTGGTAATGGTCATCCCTTAAACAAGCTATTTGCAAGTTTTGCTATTGCTCAATGGCTAATGCTAGCATCAACAGCTGTTTACCACTCGAGAGGAAATGTTGTGAGTTCAGCATCAAATGTCATATCTTTAATCGCCAAGAGCCGTCTCCAGCAATGGAAAGCAACGCTCTTGTTTGACTTCTATTTCTATCTCTTCTAACTAGCCAGTCCCAGCCTGGTTGGACGGTTTCGTTACTTTCCAACTCAGAGTCACTGTAGTGTCCGGTCTGCCCTGAAGAAGTAGCACTGCTCAGAGGATGTATTCTAACCACTTGTCTTATTAATGCAACAATGGCAGAAGCTCTGGGCAAGATTGGTAAGTTAGCAGCTGTTAATGCTAATGTTGGCTGTATAACACTAGCAAAACTTATAAAATATAGCTCATTTAACAAGGACATTAGAACATTCTAAAGGATTATCTCTCAGGGTACTGTGAGGTCAGTAAAAAAACAAAGAAAAAATATTACAGTTTAGAACAGGCTGTCCTCCAAACCTCAATGCTTGAGTGAGAAAGGGAGGTCAGCCAGAGGCCTCTGATGGAGCTACAAGACCCATGGCAGAGATACGAGACTTCACAAGTCACAACTTCATGAAGGAGTGGCAAAGAGAAAGTTACTCATGTATTACTCTTGTCTAGAACAGCCAAAGAACATTTTGTGAAACATTGTGTAAAACACTGTGTCGGCCAAATATTAGACATCAGCAGAATCACAGCTTCCCCATCATGAAGCCAGTGACGTGTCCAGGAGGCATGGGCACATTTGTGTAACATGAACTTAGCAAAATGCAGCCTTCTGATAACTGACTTGCCTAGGAAAAGATTTATATTCCAGGAAAACCTCAAAAAATCGGAGCCAAAGTTTCAAAGAAATTAGATAAAATCTCCTGAAGTGAAGAATCCAGACATCAATCCAACTGATAAAGTGTGGCAGAACTGAAGACTGTTAATGCAACACTTAATGCCCTTAACAGTAAATAGTATCTCCAGCAATGGTTTGAACAGTTCTAATGAAGAGTAATGAATAACACTGGGAGTGGAAAGATTTTGTCCAATAATACTGTTGCAAATATTTATTCTTAAGTTTCATTCTATACATATATATTGTATTTTCATTCCATACTCTGAAGTTTAGTTTAAGTATTGCCCCTGGGCTCCTACAAATATATATGTCAAAAGTATAGGGGAGGCAAGCTCACTAATACAAGGAAGTACTCACATTCAAACCCACTTTGCTTCTGGGGGGTATAAAAGAGGTGGCAGATGGATGAGCAGTACCTGCAACGCTGCAGCCATGGAGAATCTACACAGAATGGCAAATGACTGGGCAGACAAACATTTCCGCACAGTCTATGAAAATTTTGGACGAGGTATGACTTTGAAATTTCATCCAATGTCTGACACATTCAACACACATTTTAGATCTAGTAAATGTTCAACCATGCCTCAATGATTGTAGCTTTAAAGTCATTGAATGAACTGCAACATTTTTATGGATTGTAATCACAGGTGGATCTACTTTTCCTAACAACCGACGGATAATACTGTGTCTGGCACTATTGAATGCTGTTTTGCTGATAGCCGCTGTTGCCATTGGGATTAACTGTGAGTACGACAGTTGAGGAAATGTTTCATTTCCTCTGCTGTGTATTTTCTCTTACATAAGATTGCTGAAAAGACGCTTTTTCACAAAAAAAAAAGAATCTGCAAGATCTTATGCAAAGTTTACAATTGTTTCAATATGTTCAATGCAGAACAGGATAATCATATTTAAATGTTTTTTTCAACTTCTTTTCATATGCTGTCACTAAAACATTTCAAAGAATATTATTTTTATTTCTTTTTTTTTTTATACATTTTTGTCCAATTTTCACAAACTTCTTAACAAAACAGAGCAAAAACAATTACAATATCCAACTGTCCATTATAGTAAAATAGATTTTTGACTACACCACTTCACACAGTTTTAAAACAGTTGTTTTTGTCTTTGTGACATTCTGCTTTCACTTCTTCAGGTGCCAGGGTCAAACAGGGTTCACTCCAGGTTTCCCACTCAGCTGCAACACAGCTCATCGACGAGCTGAACTATCTCCGTAGCAACCACAGCGACGTGATCGAGGCCGAAGAGGAGGCCAAGAAGGAACTACAGAGGGAGATCAAAAGCCATGCACAGCTAAAGGTGCAAATTCAGCAGCTGAAGACCATGAAT
>NW_019525126.1:706206-856664 GCF_002814215.2 Seriola lalandi dorsalis | reverse complement strand
GAAAACATGAGCATATATTTCAAACTATCTTGAATAAAATACCATTTATGGTGTGTGTTATGCTTCTGGGCATTTTTCACTTGAAAATATTCTGACAGTATTTTAGCTTTAGTATTTTAGTCATTATGTTGTATACTTACAGACATCTGTATCCACTGCCAGTAGCTACCCTGCAAGAGATTATACTTGTTTGGTTGTTTTATATGAGCACAAAAAGTTTACCAAGTTAGATTGATGTCCAAGTTGTCTAATGCAGCTGCGTTGTACTCAGCTATTTACATTTTAAAATGTCTACAATGACTTCAGTATTAAATATGACTAAACTGACCTCTGTGAGTGTGTGAAAGGATGAATTAATGCCACACTGATGATATTCCCAACAGCCTCAACATGTTAGCATGCTGATGTTTAGCATTAAGCTCAAAGCACGCACTACTGTGCCTTAGTATGTGGTGCTAGCATGACAGTAGACTCATCCAGAATCAAAAAGGCTGTTCAAGAGTAGGACGGACACATGCACACACACTCAGACACACAAAACCTTCCGATCCTGAAAATCATCCCGTGTTCTCCCAGATACATTTGATTCTCTTAAGAAAACATCTGCAAAGCACTCGACATTACTGACTAATGAACAGTTATTTAGGGGTTGATTCACTCTCAGTTCTCTCATCCTCTTGGCAATTACAAAAGGAGAAGTCATACAGGTCTTCGGGAAGTACCTACAGTACTGCAATGGAGAATCCACTGGGGAGGACAGATAATGGGCAGAAAATATCATTCATACCAAAGTTTTCTCAAGTTTTCTTCAATAGTGATGCAACTTTTCACTCTCGCAATGGTAAGACTTTAAAATCTTCAACAGCGACTAACACATTTCGTATTTCTTCTCCATGTTTCCTCACTTCCTTCAGCACATGAACCTGTTGGTCAGCCATGAAAGTAGATCATTAAGTAGCTAAATGTTATTATTATTCAAATGTTACTGAATGAAGAGCGTTGCCGAGGATAATGTGTTAGGCTAAGTCTTACTACCAAGCCTCTATGTTTTTTTTTCTATAAAATTATATTTATCATAGTTATCACCTATCGTACTCTATTTAAAAAATGTGATTTTAAATCAGCAAAAATGTTATTGCAAGGGTCACTTCACCCAAATTGATAGGTTTGGATTTATTTGCTACATCTGCTGATTCCTCTTCCACCATCTCAATAAAATGGGTGAGACCAGATTTATTGTGGTCAAAAGTATTGAAAAAATCCATTTGACAAAGCTCAAAAATGACAATATTCACAGGTGGAGTTGGATTTAATCGATGGGCTATTCTGTGTCTGGGACTGCTGAACTTTGTTCTGCTGATAGTTGCTGTTGTTCTTGGGATTAACTGTGAGTATGACAGTTCATGTGAAGATGAAACCATTTCTCTCCTCTGAGGCGTTTCACAGTGTTTGACTAACTTCAATCGACCCTAAACACACCAGGTTTAGTGCTTATTTTACATTTATATCAGAATGCTTTGATTTTGTTTCATGCAGCATAATCTCATGGTAAATTCGAATCAAATTTCACATCATACTGCGCTACCCACATGTTGTCTATTAGGTTTCATAAGGGTTTGTGAAGAGTGTTATCTAAAAATAATTAAAGTGTAGGCCATGAAACCACCCTACTGCAAGAACGAGTCCTAAAACCTGGATATAAGTTAGCATTTCTGAAATTCCAGTTCCCTCGTCCTGAAGTCTATGGGTTTCTTAAAACATCATCTAGCTTGTGGTCAACACAAGCTCAAGACATTTTCATGTTTTATTCTATTACACATGACAGTAAATAACCTATTTGTGATCTTTTTTTATGCTTTTTGAGACTGGTTGCCTGAGACATTAAACCACCATCTATGCACCAGTCAGCCTTTACAGCTACTATACTGTGTACTATACTCGTGCACCTGCAAACTACTGACTTTGTAAAAGTCAGAAAGGAAGAGGAAAGTCGCATCAAACCAAATAACAAGTTGGAAAGTAAGTGGTGGTGACACTGAACTCATGCAACCATGGTTTTTTATTCATTTATAGCCTAATGTGAGCTTTTTACTTCTGGTGAATGTATTTAGGTTTCAAAAATCAAAAAAGTGGTGTTGATTTGTGAAGAATATCTTGCTGACAAATCAAATAGAAATGGGGAAATGTTGCAACCTTGCTAAACCATTATTTTGAGGACGAAGGGAAGTGAAACTTCTAGACATATTGTAAAACAAAGGATGAACTAGGGACACACTCGAAACAAAAGGTAACCATTTCTTTTCGACATTTTTCTTGCAGGGATTATTTGAGGTTATGGTTCGATTACTTTTTGTGCTTTATTGCATTTCCTGTTAAGGATGGTAGAGAGTGGAGAGTATAAAGATAAATATATAGTATATACTGCATACAATTTTGTATGTTATATGAAACTGTGACACAACTAATGTTTACCATGTTCACCATCTTAGTTTACCATGTTAGCATTTGAACATTTGCTAATTAGCACTAAACCCAAACCCAAGGCTGATGGGAATGCCATTAGTTTTACAGCTATTTCACCGACCAAAAACCAAATGTCTGTAACAGACTCCATGCTAATAAATATTGTCAAGATAGTTCACTCAAAACAACAAATGTCCCCATCAACTCGGTGCTTATCAATGAGCAGGTAAAAACTTTGATCTGCTGTTGGTGCTAAATGAAAAGTCAGGGCATCACCAAAGTCAGTTGTATTTATCATGTAGGAACCGTAAATATGAGGGGCCGCCTGGGGCATTATCTAGACTGACCATGCATATACACATATGAAATCATACTCATTCAGATACTATACTGAAAACCTCACACACATACAAGTGAAAAGATTTTACACACATTAGTGAAACCCTCTCACATACACAACTGAAAACCTCATAAAAACTCATATAAACTAGTTCAACCTTTTGCATGTACTTCGGAACTCCTCTCACACAAACGACTTAAAAAGTACACCAGTGAAACCTCACACATATACATGAAAAGCTTGCACACATACTAGTGAAATGTTCTCATGTACACACCTGAAATTCTCCCTTATAATATTGTGATTGAGCAAGAGGCGTTTTGGTTGAAGCCTATGGTTTTTGTTTGTTTCCTTTTTTTTGTACACTCTATGTACTTTTCAGTTGTGTATGTCTGAGGGTTTCAGTATGTGTGTGAGGTTTTCAGTATAGTATGTAAATGACTCTAGTTTCATATGTATATGCATGGTAATTCTAGATAATGTCCCTGACGACCCCCAGATGTAAATGTCTTCATTAGTTAGATATTAGTTAGATATTTCAGTCTGGATGAAAGTGGTGGACCGACCACTCATTGCCATCTCAGGAGCCAAACTGCTAACCACGTGAGGCTTTTTTTCAGGGTGCTTTACAAATTGCAAATCATTGCAAATCAGTATGATTACGTGTATTATATAACGTTTAGATGTACTGTATGTCAATATAATTATGTTATGTAACATTTCAGATCATTACTCAGATGTTGGCATTAGGTTTCATGAGGGTTTCTGAGGAGTTTGTCAGGTAGTGTATGATAAACCTACAGTGTTGTCAGCTTTTGCCCTTACTCTTCTTGTCTGTAACAAATGTAGAACTGTGAAGATTCACTTCACATTGTTTTAAGACAATTGTTTTTGTCTTTGTGACATTCTGCTTTCACTTCTTCAGGTGCCAGGGTCAAACAGGGTTCACTCCAGGTTTCCCACTCAGCTGCAACACAGCTCATCGACGAGCTGAACTATCTCCGTAGCAACCACAGCGACGTGATCGAGGCCGAAGAGGAGGCCAAGAAGGAACTACAGAGGGAGATCAAAAGCCATGCACAGCTAAAGGTGCAAATTCAGCAGCTGAAGACCATGAATAACGGTTATCAGAAACAGATCGAGGGACTGCGAGCAGAGAAGACAACCCTGCAGTCCAATATATCAGCTTTGGGTGAGACTGAGTTGTATTATAGTTTATTAAAACAGTTTTTAGTTATAAAAACTGAAAAACGCCTAAAGTGACCAGAAGTCTTTTGTTTTTCCCAGAGGGAACCTGCGGTAGATGCCTCCCTATGTGGAATCTTCTCAACTCAACCTGCTATTTCTTTTCTTACACTGAATCCTCCACTGTCAAGAAGAACTGGCCAGATAGCAGAGCGGACTGTATCAGCCGTGGAGCCGACCTGGTTGTGATTGATAACCCTGAGGAGCAGGTGGGCTGTGAACTAATAAGGATGAGGGGGCAATACTGTTGAGAACACACAGTGTCAATAAGGGTGAAATGAATATTTGTGAATTTTTGAAAATATCAACTCCTTTGTTTGCTTACAGACATTTCTGAGTGACACGATAGAAACCATGAAAGGTAACCGTAACGTGTGGGACAGTGGATTCTGGATCGGTCTCAGTGACACAGGGACAGAGGGGACGTGGGTCTGGATTAATAATGTCACCGAGGTGGAACAGAGGTGAGAGCCACAGACTGTTAATATTGTACTGATTTTGAAATATTATTGATTAAACAAAACAAACTTTTAAAAACATTTTTTTATGATCTCAGGTACTGGATGGAAGGAGAACCAAACGACCAAGGACATCAGGGAGAGGACTGTGCTGTTGCCGTTCATAGTTCCTCTAATCCCTGGAAGACCCGGTATGATGGAAACTGCCAGAGGAAAAAGATAAGCTGGATATGTGAAATGCCATCAAAATAAACTGTGGATACATTCCTGACATACCGCTGAAGCAGAAAACACAGGCACATGCTTGTAAATGGCTTTAATAAAATAACTTTAAATGTGTGTTACGTCTCGGAGACTTTTTTTCCACTGTGCTCTAACAGTTGTCACCAAGTCCACACCACTGGCTGTTATTCTGCAGGAGAGGGTTTCTTTTTTTATTTATTGTTAACCAGGAAATATCTATTTCTGGAGAGCAAAGGAGTGGGATACTAAATAGTAAAGCAGGGGAACATATACTGACAGCATGGTTTCAGAGGACACACACACACACACACACAAGTGGGGCTGGATTATTCAACCAAATGGAGATAAATTTCAAATGATTTTCTACAGCAAACTTCCAAGTTCACACTCACTCAGCTGACTGCTCTTCGGTAACAAGATGATAAATATGAAATCGGACTCAAATGAGAAGCACTACACAAAAATAAACAGTATTTAACATGGCTGCATGATTTTAGGGATTAAACACATTCATTTAAAACAGGGGCATTTGTTTTGAAAATGATTTGAGTTACGAGTTCCATGGCCTTTAATGTGATGAGGTAATATGCAGAGTTTGATTAACCCTCTGCAGCATGTTACATGGAAACTCTTAGGGTTAAGATTCTTAGCCGTATTAAGTTGTGAGATTATGTGAAATGACAGCCACAGGTTTGCTACATGGTAATTTGAATACAGAGAAATTAATTTAGGAATATACACCAAGTAAGTATCCGCTGAAACAATGAAGGTAGAATCCACCATAAGGCCCTCATTATGCCCTCATGTGTCATTGCTTTAGTAGAGCATGTTTCAATCTTTCTATTAAGATACTTGTTCATTCTACAGACCTCTGTATTAGGCTTCTACTTGGGTATTTACTTTGATTCATTTCATAACAGGAACCAGAAACATTACATGGATTTAGTTGTGAAATTACCAGTAATTTCACTTCTCTTTCCGCATATATGACACTAACTGAAATTTGATCAAGATGAATCTATTGCTGAGCTCAGCATTGTCAGCATCAAGTACCAGAACAAGGCAACGTCCTGACAAATCATCTTTTGCATGTGCTCTCATACAACTGATCTGAATAGTCAGAATGGAGAGGAGAGTCTCAGTCTCAGATAATAATTTCGATGGCGGATTAAACACACTGATTTGTCAAGAGGACTTGTGCGACGAGGAGCATCCCCCCTCCACCCCCTCTAGGCAAAAAAGGCTACAAGGTATAGTAAGTTATCATCTGGTCCATCTGTTTGCATGTCTCTATGAAGCTAGCTTATGAAATAAAGAATACAGTATATAGACTCAACTAGTGGTGAGCACATCATTTTAGAATATGTACCATTCTGATAATAAGTGTATTGTTAGTATAGTTTGATACAGTTTCTGGATTCATGATATTGATACATTATCTCTGTCTAGTGTCCATGTCCAATATGGCACTTGGGAGACAGGCCAAGCTGGCTGCAGTGATCCTGGTGCTACTCGCTGCTGTTCTACTGATAGTTGATATCAGCCTGGGGGTCCACTGTAAGTCAATATTTCTGAATGTTTCTGGATGCATCAATTAATCACTTGTATGTTATATCTGAAAATAACGGAAAATGTTCATTACAATTTCCAGGAGCCCAAGTTGATGTCATCAAGTATAATGTTTTGTCCAACACAGTTCATGTAAGCAGTAAATTCTCACATTTGGGAAGAAGGAAACCAGGCGTTTTTGCTTGAAAACTGACTTAAGTGATGAATCCGTTTACAAAATAGTTACTGATTCATTTTTTGTCCATGGGCTAATCAATTGTTTGACCATTGCAGCTTTAGCCTGAGCTTATATCTCTGTAGCCTGTTGCTTGTTTTGTTTGACCTCCATATTAATGTTTAACAAAGAATTTTTAACATTTATGTAGTTCAAATTTAAGTAGTTTTCTGTTGATCAACAAATAATTAATCAAATTGTTTCAGCTCTGCCTTTGATGAAACTGTGTACAGAAATGGTGGACATTTAAAAAAAAAAAAAAAAATCTTTCTATTTTCTAGAAAAACGAGTCTGATTGATAGATCATGTATATACTGTATTTGTGCAGCAGCTTAACAAATATGAATACTGAATACGTTTGGGGGCTGGATACACAATTTTTGTGTTCATGCTTAAATCCCATGGCATGTGCAGGATACTAATAATTCTGGAGTGCATTAATCTCCTGTAAATACTTCAAATACTTTTTAAAGGTGCTTAAGATGAGTTGAGAGACAGAGAGAGAGACTGTTTAACACTGTTTGTCTTTAACAATAACAGACAACAAACTCACGGATACCCGCCTCACAATCGATGATACAGAACACATCGAAAATGAGTTGAACAAACTCAAGGACACTTACAAAACTGCGACTGAAACCATGAAAAATGCCAATAAGCAGCTGGACAGTGAGAGGAGTCGACAGACACAAACCAACTGGGAGCATGAACACGAGACGAAAAGAAAGGATGACTACGTACAGCAGATTGATAAAATTACAAATGACATTGCATCAATGAGATCCCACTTACCAATGATTTGTGAGACCTGTTTTACATTATTGTATATCATATGTATTGATAGCATACTGATATGTTTTTTATATATACACTGTTGCCCATAAAGTTGGAATAATTTTGTTTTCAGTGTAATTGCGGTTTCATTGTGGCTCCATTTCCATTGTGATATGTTTTGAAGAGACTGACTACTAAAGTTTTGAGAAGATATACACTTTATCTGTCAAGAATAAATCACATTGTCACAATCATTTCATGGAAAGAGGTAAAAAAGATTTTATTCCAACTTTATGAGCCACAGTGTATATATATATAGATATATATATCTATATATATATATGTTTTGTATACTTGTGTTATTCACTCTTATTTTCTTTGGCAATAGCTGATGGCTGCAGACACTGTCCACCAGGATGGATATTGATGAACATGGCATGTTATTACTTCCCCTTCTCTGTGATTTCTGGATTTAAAACCTGGTATAAAGCCAGAGCATTCTGCCAGACATACGGTGGTGATCTTATAGTCATAGACAGCAAAGACAAAGAGGTTGTTTGACATTTCTTTGCAACCCAGTTTATATAAAATTTCAATTTAACAAAGATGTTTTTTTAAAATCACGTTTGTATTTTCTATTTGTTAGAACGCAACTGTAAATCTCTTGAGGAAAAATGTTGACCGCTCTAAACCCTTCAATGGCTTCTGGATTGGACTGAGAGATGTGCACGAGGAAGGGACCTGGAAATGGTTTGATGGAACAGTATTAATTGAAGGGTAAGGGTAAAATATGTTTTGAAAAATGCATAAAACAAGAGCCAGTTTTTATAGGACATTTTCAACGTAACGTCACATGCTGGGTCCATTTCTGGTACAGCCAGTTATGTGGTGAAGATTCCCGAGATTCATTTTTATTTTACAAGGAAATTCCTAGTAATTGATTGGATCCTCCTGCATTATTATTTTGAGCAAGAAGGGGTTGTATTTTATCTGCTGTACCTTAACCACAAGCAGCAATATGTCTGCTATACACAGTCTGTTCTCACAGCTCAGTTGCCATAAAATAATGTAACTTTGACAAAAATAGTGTCCTCAAGTTCTTTTTCAGACCAATGTGACATGAACAGACATGATAGGCCACCTGGACATTGGGAAAACTAATTTTAGCTCAAGGTTTTATAAAGCGATGGGAAACAATTTCAAGGATTTGAAAATTCATCTGAGAGACCTATGAGTCAACCACGGGCTTGCTGACAGATGATTTTAATGACTAATTTGCAGTGTTTTTTCTTTTTGACTCTCATTCATTTGTGACAGCAGTTTCTTGTCCATTGAAATAAATGCTTTGAATATGGGACGGGGGTGCAAAATGTGAACTCAGAGAAAGCAAATACTATGTCTCTGTAGACTAACCTATGGTGTGCTCCAGGTACTGGAATGATGATGAACCAAATGATATCGATGATGAGGACTGTGCAGCCGTGTACCCCAGAGAAAACTTCTTCAAGGCTTGGAACGATGTCAGCTGTAGTGCCACAATGAAATGGATTTGCGAAAAAGCACTATGAATTAGAAGATTAGCCTATGTTTACTGCATTTGCACGCAAACTAACAGAATCTTTTCCAAATCACTGGTTTGGGCATCTACATACTGCACACATGTGTATGTTACTATTACAAAAATCTCTGTGAGCTCAGATTAATAAACTAAAAACTGTAACAAACTTTCAGCATTTTAATAACTGCTATATGTACTGATGTCTGATTGCTAACACTGCAGTGTAGTAAAGATGAATTTTAATGAATAAAAAATCTTTATACAGTTGCTATAAGATGTTGTTAGTATGTATTTAAGAACACTTATTGCTTCATCAGGTTTTAATGGGCCATCAAGTCTGCACTTGTAACAGTAAGTTAATATTTAAAGAACTGGGTAAAATTTATATTTATTTATATTTGATCTGTAAAGAATTAAAAAATAATTTATTGGTCATTATTATAAAACATAAACCCATTTTTAAGTATGAACTGTTAGAGAGCGGCATTGATTTACAGTGGAGGTAGTTTGTTTAGTCAGTATCTTTAGCTCTGCAACTCATATATGAAGCTACTGCTGCTAGCCAGATAGCTTAGTTTAGCATAAAGACTGGAAACGGCTAGTCTGTATTTGACAGTAACAAAATCTAAAGTTCTAAAGCTCATTGATTAACATGTTGTATCATTCGATTCTGGCAAGCTAGCTGCTCCCCCGTGTTTCCGGTTGTTGCACTAAGCTAAGCTAACCAGTTGCTGGCAGTAACATTAACCATACAGTTAAGGAAATGGTATCAATCTTCTAATCGAATTATCTGCAAGAAAGCAAATAAGGTTGACAATGTGAAACTGTTCCTTTAAGAGAGGTTAAGTTTCTTAAATAGCCAGCAAAGCAATCCTGACAAATAGGTATAGAAATGGAAGGCTGCGTTGATTCCTCTCTGCTATGAATTCTGAATTTCATAATTGTTAATCAGCACCTCATAAATTCAAGTGAGGCAACAGCCTGCAAACAGGCTTACAAGCACAGAGTGAACAGGGCAATTATATTTGAAAATTTAAATGTAAAACTGAACTGTATCACAGTTCTACTAGCATTAACAGTGCTATTAAATCATACTACAATGCAGTTTTAAACCAAAGCTCAAGCTACACATGAATCTGTATGTCTGATATTTTTACCAACTATACTCCAGACACACAAAGGCATCCAGACCAGGGTTCAAACACACACGTCTGCCTTATCACTGGTATAAGTAAGAGACAAACAGATCAATGGGCACCACTTTAACTAGTATAATGGAGAACTCGCAGTCATATTCAGAACATGAGGAGGAAATGTCATTCGAACAAAAGGTTTCTCAACATTTCAGCACAGATGGGCATAGGCGCTATCAACGTCAAGCATTTGGACAAGGTACAATTCACTTTAAAATCAAATCTTCTGACCTATCTTTTACACTGTCACTTCACTCTTTTCTCTCTCTTGAACTGACCCTGTGTAACTTGAGCTGATTCAGTGATTTTGATGTCAAATGTATGTGAAAATGTAATCATTTTAAAAAGATTTTATGGTTCAAAACCAAAAATGTGATGACTTAAACTGTGATAATATAAATGCATTCCCCTGTAATCTATCAGATAGCAAAAAAGTCACTGACATAATGCTCTTTAGGGCTTACTTATGATGATATACGTTGTTAAGATTTTAATTCAGAGGAACATTTTCAAGGTCTGTTTACAAAGGGAGGTGGATCTGCGTTTCCACCCCACCGACTGGTTATACTGAGTCTGGGCCTGTTGAATGCTGTTCTGCTGATAGCTGCTGTTGTTACTGGGATCTATTGTAAGTATGACAGTTCACAGGAAACGGCTGGTTGCCTATATCTGATGTACAGTTGCTCTTCTGTGAAATCCATTACACAATTTCAAAATAAGGATATGAAAAATTGGATTTCAAATCATAGAGATTAATTTCATTCTCAAATCTTCTCACATAGCTCTTGGTTAATGTACTGTACAGGTACTGAATGTACTGCATCTAGTTGAGTGTCCATCGCAGACAGATTTGTTGTATATCACAATATCCAGTGAATGATGTGATACAAACATTTTAAGCAGCAAGTGGATTTGATGTGGTATGAAAGTATAGGCTGTAACTAATACTTCATTGATTAATGGACTGATATTTTGGCCTGTAAAATGTCACAAAATAGAGACAATTTATCATCACAGGTTCCCAGAGCCCAAGGTGACATCTTCAGGATGTTTGTTTTGTCTGGACACCAGTTCTTAAACCAAATGTGCTCAGCTTACAGTCATATAAGACAAAGATTGGAGCTAGCAAATTGAATCCGTTATCAGAATTGTTGCTGATTAATTTTCTCCTGGTCAACTAAGTGATTAAGTGTTTCAGCTCTACATGATAAAATGAAATTTAAAACAATGTGAATGTCACGGTGGTGCATCCTTTTTGTAGCTCTTATTGGAAGTTGTAAGACAGACAACAGGTACAGCTGTTCACCATCAATGTGTTAGCATGCTAACATTTGCTAATTAGCAAACAAAAAGGAATGTCATTAGTTTTTTTGTAGGTATTTGGTATTAAACAAGTATTTTTTATAATTAAAACATCTTATGTGAATAATGAATGTCTCTACAAAATTTTGTGACCGTTCATTACTTTAATGTTGACATATTTCATTGAGTGAGTGAAATGGTGGTGCTAGAGGAAAAGTCAGCGGATCACCGAAATCAGTCATCAAGATTTATCCTTTTAGGACTTTTAATAGAGATATTTCAGTATGGACCAAAGTGCTGGACTGACCAACTGACTTCACTAAATTTTTCCACACTTCTTCTTTCTGTTTGTTACAATGAGTTTTTATGCTTCAGGTGCCAAAGCCAAAAACATTCAGATTTCTTATTCCGCTAATGGACCCCTTGTTGCTGAGGTGAACCGTCTCCGCAACCACAGCGGTATCATCAGAGCTAAATTGGAGGCCCACGCAGCATTAATCAAAGAGCGCGCCAGCCACCTGTACCTGAAGGAGCAAGTGAAGCAGAAGAAGACCATCAGTGATGGTCTTCAGGTACAGATTGAGACTCTACTCACAGAGAGGACAAAGCTAAAGAGTAATAAAACTGTTTTAGGTAAGGCAGACTTCCAACCTGTCTTCGGTGGCAACTGTCCAAGTACAAAGAAAATGTGATGGTTGGAATTGTGGAACATATGTGCAGTTTATGTATTTATGTAATGTAATGTTGAGAATATCAAAAATAGCCTTTGACAGGATATTTTTCACTTTTTCCAATCTCTTGTTGCAACAGAGGGAAGCTGTAACAGGTGCCAACCACGATGGATTTTTCTTCAATCATCCTGCTATTTTTTTTCTAACTCTGTGCACGATAACAAGAAGAACTGGCTGGATAGCAGAGCACACTGTATTAGTCAAGGGGGCGAACTGGTTGTGATCAATAACTTGGCTGAGCAGGTGGGTCAAAAAACAAATAAAGAAAAGGGCTTCAGCCTCAGAAAAAAGATGATAAGAAATGATACCTCTCATTTCTTTGGATGTCTCTACACCTGATTTTTAAGTCGCATAAAGTTAGTTTTTCATGAGTTAGTTGTTCACGTTTAGTATGTAGGAGAAAATGACCTTCATGATGGCTTGAAAACAAATATCGAATCTTTGATGAAAATGTGTTGAATAATATTTAACTTATGTTGGACTGCATTCATTATTTTTAAATATTCCTCTAAAGCCCCTGAAAAATTGGTTTGAAATTTTAAGCGTATCTCTGTATGAATAAAGCTGCTATAACTGATGTTTTTATTATGTACGTATGTATCAACCTATGAACCTAGTTATAATCAAAGCCAACAGCTTCCTTCGGCGTCTCCGTTCGGTCCGTAAAGTTACTGCTTCAGTTCACTCTCACCACTTACAGGCCCGTTTTCTCCACACAGTGGAACATAGTGAAGCATTTAGCAGTTAACGAGCCAGATATTCCACTCAGGAGCTGGTAAAGACTAAAAAGAGAGCGAATATTGGACTAACATTGGTAGCCAGAAACACGACTCTAAAGAAATGATAGTGTTGCTCCATAACTGATGGCTGGGTAAATGAGTGAGTGTTTGCGAACTAGTATGTCAATATTGTGTTCACAGTCGAAGTCCTCAACTGCCCCTCATATCAAATGTGAGTTTATATGAGTTGATATATAGATATAAAAAAAAAAAAGCTTCAGGGCCTTTTAGGGACTTTAAAGTCTATTTGATCTATTTATGAAATTCAGGTATTAACTCCTGTGTGTGCGTTCTTAAAGCATCTCATGAGTGACAACTATCGAAAGGTGAACAGTGGCAATGTGTGGTGGCAGAACGGCTTCTGGATCGGCCTCAGGGAAGAAGTGGCAGAAGAAAAATGGGTCTGGGTTAACAATGTGACTGAGACAGAAACAGTGTAAGCATGTCACAGACTGCCAACACTTACTATTGATCACTATGATTTGAATTTTTATTGTCATGACTAACAAATATAGTGGAACTAAATTCTTTTTCTGGATGATTTTGATTTATTCAAGGTACTGGAGAACTGGACAGCCTAACAGAAGTGGCTCTCAGAGCGGGAACTGTGCTGCTTTGAATTACTATTCTGATACGAAGAGGACATGGTATAATGCAAACTGCAATGAACTTGAGTTGAACTGGATATGCGAGATGGAGCCAAACTAGACGTGACATCTCTCCAGTAGAAATCACAATCGCAGGACTATATATTTGTGTCTATGCAAAGTTGTTAAAATAAAGAAACTGCAGCTCAATACATTAGCATCCGTGTTGCGTGTGGTCATTTCTAAGGTATACACACTTCTTCAGGTAAATGACAATAAGCGACTGTTGTCCCTGCAGCGTACAATTTGATTTCATTTAATTGTATTTTAGTTATGCTTTAGCAGAAAATAGCTATTGATCCTGCTGATTTGGTTAATGAAATAAATCATAATTGACACAATGAAACAAAAGGTGACACCTAAAGAATCATATCTTCCAAACTGAGTAGCCTAAATTATAAATCGTTTTGTTAAGGTGATTAGAAAATGACACCAGCTTTTCAAATGGCCTGCACTCCCTGTAAATATTTAACAAATGAACTTGATTTTCTGTTTGTTATGTTACACACTCACCTACGGGGCAATGTCCTGACAAATAGTCTATCTCAGGGACAATCACATCTTCTTATCTCAACAGAAAAAATGGAGGACAGAGAAAACTTTTGATGCACTTTCGATGGCACATGTAACCAACTGATTTGTCAGGAGGACTTCAGTGCAGATGATCGTGCTCTCTACTCAAACCAAGAGAAGCAACGAGGTATTCAACTGTTTAACATGTTCTTTGTTATTACACACACTGTGCTTATTTTGTATGTCATTCTTAGTAGGTGTCCTTGTTTTCCTGTAAGTTATTAAGTGCATGCTTTGCATCATTTTTTTTATTATTGTATATCTTAATCATTAATTATCAATCAACAACTGACATAAGATGTCTTAGTAGGATCTTATAAACACCACTGCTTAATTATTCTGTGTATTTCTTTATCTCTGTCACCTGTCCGTACATGGCTCTGAAATTGATCCACAACTTCTCTGTGTAGTGTTCATGTCCGTGGTGAGACCTGAATCCAGTATGCATTTTTACAGACTGGTTACAGTGAGCCTGGCAGTGCTCGCTGTCATTCTTCTAGCCATTGATATCGGCCTGGGAGTCTATTGTAAGTTACTGTTAACCCATAAAGAACAAAAATATTGTGGTATTAACTAACTATGAGGTGACATGCATTTTCGCAACTCATAGCAATAAAACTAATATTTGAAAGTGACGTCAACAGAAGAGGTACAGCTATTTAAACATTGATATATTTAACATGAGTTACCTTAAAGCTGCTGTAAGTAATATCTTTAACAATGACTGTGTGTAATGTAAAATGTGTCGCTCGTAGCAAGGAACCCACCTGACTCTGCAGTTCCCTTCAGTCTATGTAGCATTTTAACTTCTTTTACCTGTTTTGGTTCACCGCTCTAATCGGCTACACACCACCTGCCCAGCACTGAACAGCAGTTACATCCATGCTGCTAACTACTGTTGGCTAAATTCTGGTTATTTACAGCTTGTGTGAAGCTAGAAGGGTACTATTGAAAGAAATATGTGAAAACTCTTTAGAGATATATGTATTGGGGGCAATGGTGAATGGCTGCTGTGAACTAATGCTGTATAACACCCTGCAGAGATTATACACAATTAAAAAAAAATAACTTTCTGGAATGTATTTACAAAACAGTTATAAATGCCTGTGCACCAACAATGTTATGATATGCAGGCAATTAACTTTTGTTCTGCTACACTCCTGTGATCACTTTTGACCTTTGAATTTACACTGCACAGCAGGCAAGTATAGATCTGCATGTCCCGAAATGAGTGTAAACAGATATTTATCATGCTATTAAGAAACTTCAGCTGACTGCTCGACTCCAGTAACACTATGTCTTCACTACTTACAGACAGCAAACTTACTGGGCAATACACAATAACAGACATGAATGAGGAGATGACCAAACTGCAGGCTTTTTACAACTCTGCAGTTAAAAGCAGGGATGACGCCAAAAAGGAGTTGGCAAAAGAAATCAGTGAACACCTACATACTGAGTGGGAATTGGATCATCAGACTAAAAGAAACAAAGGCTATGAAAAGGATATTAACAAAATCCAAGAGGAAATTTCAGCAATGAAAGCCCACATACCAATGATTGGTGAGAGCTTTTTTTTTTTTTTTTTTTACTTGTTTTTTATGATCAAAGGATTAAATACATAATTATTTAAATCCAAACAACATAACATGTTTCCATTTTCAGCGGAGGGCTGCAGACACTGTCTCCCCGGGTGGACTTACATGAACTCAGCATGTTACTACATCGCTACGTCTGAGGCTCTTTCGCGCAGACCATGGTATCAAGCCAGACAGTTCTGCATCAATCAAGGAGGAGACTTGGCAATATTAGACACCACAGAGAAAAACGTAAGACTCAACATTTAGTCATTTCCATGTTTGTAGTTCTCTTTCATATCACTTTATATTTTACTTTTGAGCATTAAAAGAGACCTGTTTCACTGCACGGGACCCAACAAAATAAATGCAAATACATGTGTGTTTGTGTGTGTATATTTCCAATGTTGTCAGGTGGCAGTAAATAGCTTGATAAACAATTATCATGACTCCTCAAGATTCATATCCCTTAATGGCTACTGGATCGGACTGAGAGATATAGATGAGGAGGGAACTTGGAAATGGTTGGATGGAAGAAGAATGACTGAGGGGTAACAGTTACACACCTGAACATACTAAAAAATGGTCTTAAATATTGTCAAGAATTGTCACTGTTGTAAATGGCTGTGATAGCAGATTCACATACTAATAATATTACGAATACTAACACTAACAATAATAATAATAATGATAATATCAAAATATGATGTTTAAATATAAAGTGTTGGAGGAGATATTAAGGCTCAACAAAGTAACTTATCATTTGTTTCAGGTATTGGAATGACGGTGAGCCCAACAACCAGGACAATGAGGACTGTGCAGCTACGTATCCCAAAAACAACCCCTTCAAGTCCTGGAATGATGCTCCATGCGGTTATAGCCTGAAATGGATTTGCGAAATGGCACCAAAGTCTGGGAGTTAATGTAATTTTATTTTTTTATTTTTTAAATCCCATTAAGTTTTAGTTTAATTGTTTGAATGAAGAATTGACTTGACCTTAGAGACTTTTACACATCTTCTGAACTGTAACCTTTTATTGTCATGTCGATATTTGTTGAAACTACAAAATGGCAAGGAAGGTTCAAATATGAAAAATACATATAATTTATGAAATGAGCTATAAAATGTAGGTTGATTATTTTACTGTAATAAATTAAATCTTTACCATAACTATGTACATATGTATTACTATTACACAGATTTGTACACTAGTTTACCAGTTTATCAGGAAAATACCCACCTTCACATGAATTGTACATTCCTACAAGTCATATGATGCATGATGTGTGGTATACATCATATATCATTATGTATCACAGACATGCTGATGAGGTCAATCACATCAATCAAATCCTTTCTTTTAAACTTTACGTATAACATATGGTATACCTAGTAACTGGCAATTAGATCAAATCAAACCCTTCTTCCTCAGCACACTGGTCGGACGCTCACAGCACCGCAAAGTGCTGCCGAAGTTGCTTGAGAAGCTGCTGAGTGTCAACATGCTCAGGAAAAGCATCCTCAGACTTTTGTGCTGCAGTGTAGCTACTCTGAACGTCTCCAATCTGGACACAGACAAAAACAGTGCGTTGGCAAACATTTTCATATTGATTATTTTGTCTTAAACAACTGTATAGTGTAGATATTCAGATGAATAAATAGTAATAAATTACCTTTTCAGAAAGAATGGAAAGATTGAAGTGTGGCTCATACATGTGAGGAGCCAGTGATGCAGCGGTCTGTAGGAAGGCTTTAGACTGGATCAAAGATAGGACAATCAGTTACATTGTCAGCAACAGGATATTCAATGAATTAATTTATTTTGCATGTGAAACTCAGCCCAGGGATCTCTCTCTCATATCATGATATAAATGCTAAATTGGTTTATCACCAACCTCTTAGGAACATTCTAAAATAATCAATACAGTACCGGCTGTATTTGAGACATATCTTTTGGTAATACAAGTTGGTATATCATTAATAATAATGACTGTTTAATGACTCTCTAATAACGGGCTGTATAACATCATATTAGAGTGTCTAAAAGGAAAGCAATATGATCTCATCCCTCATATTTTAACAGACTAAAAGATATGACTTCACCTGTTCAATACGACCTTTGCGCAGCTCCAGCACAGCCAAGTTGTTGTAGGCCTCAGCATGGTCATTGTTAAAAGCCAAAGCTAGTTTAAAACACTGATAGGCCAGTGTCAGGTCCCCTATGCCCTGTAAACATAGAACACATGCACTCTATTTGTACTTTGAAAGTTTGTGAGCTCTCTTTGAGAACAGTTAATATTTGGTTTATTTTAACTTTAAACTATATGAAGGAGGGGCGTCAAGTGGCTCAGTGGGTTGAGCAGGCGCCCCATATGTAGAGGCCACAGTCCTCACTGCAGTCGGCCCTGGCTCGAATCCCGCATTGGACGGCCCTTTACTGCATGTCATTCCCCCTCTCTGCCTCCCCATTTCCTATCTCTCTCTACTGTACTATCTAATAAAGGCATAAAAAGCCCCAAAAAAATATACTTAAAAAAAAAAAACTATATGAAGGAGAGGTACATATTATTACATAATCAGACATTCTGGGATATTTTGGGGTATTGCTAACTCACCACAGCAACGTGCCCTATGTTGTACCAGACATCGGCCATCTCTTCATCATTGTCCACCAGGGCCAGAGCCCTCTCAAATGAGGACAGAGTCATGTCATACTGCTGGGCATAGAAGCAGCACAGGCCCAGGTTGTTGTACAGCTGGCAGTTATACACCCCCATCTGGAGTAGCCGTCTAACAAAGGGCGACGCATATTGAATCACAGATGGCATATAGCTCCTCATTACCTATACTGTAACAATGCATTACATAAATTATACATAAAAGTCAGTCTGACCTGTAGAACCTCAGGGCGATCTCTGGCTGATCAGTATAGAAGTGATTGCTGCCTATACAGGCTATAGCCTCCACGTGAGTGTTGTCCTGCTTGAGGACATCTTTGTAGTACTCTGTGGCTGATGAAATGTTGTTCATCTCCTGTGAGAATATCACAATATAGACAGTAAATATGGTTTCCTATTTCTTTTGGCAGTTGTATCTTGGGAGTGGAGTAAGGGGAGTCTATAGTAATGGCCATGGTGGCATACTGTACCTCATGAATGCGAGCTATTCCTGTTAGAAGGGTGACTTCACCAGGAAAATGGTCCAGGCCTTGCTTGAAAAGGTTGAGTGCTGTTATTGGTTGATCAAGGCGCTGGTAAACCTAAAGTAAAAAACCCACAAGGTTTCTCATTTCATTTATTAGCAAACTTTTGTACCAGAAATAAGTAAGAATTGGTATTTTCCATTGTGCAACAAGTTGTTAATGTAATGTACGGCTATGATATCTCCATCATTACCTTTGACAGGTAGAGATATGTATCCACCACCTCTTGGTGGTTGAGAGCTGATCGAAACTGTTTTTCTGCTTCTCGATATAAACCAAGCCTGCAAAGGTAAAAAATAACAATCTTTAATTAGATTATAAAAATACAACTTTTAGAAATGTGAGATATACTGAGCTCATGTGGCTGTTTACTTGCCTGTAGTAACATTTTCCCAGCTGAACTTTCCACCACCAGTCTTTGAACTGAGCATGTTCAGTAGCTTGAGCGGCCAAATCTAGAGCCTGGTGAAGAAATATGAAGTTTTTGTTGCATGACTAAAAGTCAACCAATTCTCTTTATGCTGTAAATCTATGCACTACTTACATTTTTTACATCGTTTTCATGATGGAAGATGTACTCAAACAGTGTCTGCGGAGGGAAACGATGGTTACTTGACATTTGAGAAAAGGCTAAAATCGTGATTCATTTTGGGAGGCAACAGTCTCAGTCTTACCCTGGATAAACTGGGCTTTTGGGAGTACTTGGCCAGATTTAATCTTGACAAGTTAATAAATGGTCCTTCGGGATTGGTTAGCATTGAAGCCTGGAGAAACAGTGAAACAACATATCATGGTAAATGATACAGGTTTTCTTCACAGTCAGGAAAATGTATAACTATATACAATACACAATAAATAATAAATATCTGTAATTTATATGAACAATGATAATATATTAAGCAATAGGAGAAAATTCTATACAAATACACCAATAAAGGTTTGCTTTTGTTTTTTTGATGGGAAACTGTTCTCACATGAACAGGCAGCCTTTATGTCGCTGCAAACTTTCAGGCATGTTTACTCACTGTTCCCAGACGGATGAATCTACCAGAAGCACTAGTGACAGGCCGAGCAGTGCTTGCAGTGCGGGGAGTTTTGATGGCCTGCTCCATTGTCCCAGGACGCCCAGACTGTGTGCTTGGTCTCACAAATCCTGTGATAGGACGCCCTGATTGTGTCATAGGCCTTGAATTCAGAGAAGAGAAACCCAGATTATCGAGTATCTCTTAATTTGTTGAAAGTGTTGTCAATGGTAAAAATTTCAAGACAAAATTTTGAGCATTGCCTTGCAGACAGTACCTGACGGCTGGTGTGGGCCCTCCACCCTGACTTGTTCCAGGGAGCCTCAGTGACGTTCCAGGGCCTTGAAGAAAGTCAGGTTTCATCAATCTAACAAATTTAACCATTGGGTACTAATATTCTCAACTTTAAAGAACTGAAGAGTTTAAACTTACGCGCAACTTGAGCAATAGAGCTCTCATCCAGCATCATCTCAGCAATCCCCTCCTGGTCAACCTCAATTTCATCTATGTATACCATCTCTGTCAGAGCACGAGTTTTCAAGCTCCATGCAGCCTATAAAACAAACACAAACTGCTAAATCATGTAAAGAGCCTGATGTTACGTCTTCCAACCACTGGGTAAACATGTTACAGTCAGGAATGAAAAAATGACAGAAGAACAGTCTGCAGTCAAGGTTACCTCTGAGATAAACAAGGAGGAGTCCTTAGGACAGCATGCAGTTAGTTAGTGAAAAGAGAAAAATGGAGGACAGATGAGAATAAACGGGGAAAAAAAGAAAAAAAAAAAAAGACACGATGCAGAAGAAATGAAAGGTAAAATGAAATGCAATGTAATGTCAGGAGTATGTTGCAGCATAATGAGTCAAAGAGATACCAGTAAATTCAACGTTAGCTAAATTAAATTAAGAAAACTACTAGGATTAATCCGGATTACGCACGAGTTACTGCAGGTTGCCTGTATTAGCAAATTGGATGGCTTTCCTTAATAGATAATCGCTAGCATGCTAAGCTAGCCCGGCTAACTGTATCACGGTACCTGGTCATATGGGTTGTCTTGTAATATTTTTGTACAAATATCTGAACACTGTTGGAGTTTCCGCCTCCTGGAATAGCTCCACGCGAGAAACAAAGGGTCCATCGTCACCTCCATTGCGTTGGCCGAGAAGAAAACAGGTTTAGAAGTGGGTTAGCAAGCTGTTTTGCAAAGCTGGGACGATGGCGAAGCTTCCTCTGTCGCTCGGCAACAGGGGAGGAGGCGGTCCTTCAATGACGTAGCTTCCTCTAATGAAAAAAACTGCTATGCTATATTTTTATGCCCGATAGATAGATAGATAGATAGATAGATAGATAGATAGATAGATAGATAGATAGATAGATAGATAGATAGATAGATAGATAGATAGATGGATAGATAGATGGATAGATAGATTATAAATTATTTATCCCATAGGGCCAATAGGGCAAATTCATGAATTAATCCATTTCCAATTTTATTTTTTTCCCTCTATTTCTGTAATAGAATGACAGAGCAAGGGTGAAAAAACATAATATGAAAATAACAGTGTTCATATCATGTATTAAATACATACAGCCCTAGATGTCAACAAAGAAAAATTAAGATAAAACAAAAGAAGTAAAATAGAAATTAAATATTTTTAAACAAATTAATCGAAATAATATAAAGTGCAAACGGTACATCTTGCTCAGATCTCTACTGATAAGCCCAAAAGATTGAGTGTAGTTTCCAAATACAAAAATTAATAGTTCACAAAAAGGGTGGAAAAGATGAGTAATTTACAAAGCTCGAACTTGTGCATATCAGTTTTACAATAACAAAAAGAAAAAAGAAGTGAGTTAACAGTTGTATTATCTGTTTCTTTATTTAATGTAATAGAAAAACATTCCATTAATTGTATAATTTCTTTGGTGTACAAAACAATCCTCTAGCTTGAATCTTGAAATATATTATGTAAGATTTTGTAATGATGATAATAATAATAATAATAATAACAGTTTAGACTGAACAATATTCTAAATATTCTATAATTTCAACAGATGACACACTGTGCCTTATGTGTAAAGTAGGCCTAGTAGTTGTGTGTCAGTAAAAATCGAATATAGACTAAACTTATATTTAATAGTAATATTCTGTCAAAATACATTTGTTTTATGGTAGTATCTTTCTCTCTGTGTGTGAAATTCACCCATTAAGACAAAGAGTTTACATTAAATTAATAAAATTAAGTCGCAGCCAATTTGATGTTATCCTTGTATAACTGTTTCAGTCGTGACGAGATTGTCCTCTCCTGCTTTTTTGTCTCTGCTCCTTAGTTAAAGGATCTGATTGAACGACAGGCTGATCCGTCATCTTTATGGGCGGTGCTTGCGGAATAACAGTGCAGCTCCATCTTTGTAGGATTTGACAGGAGCTTTGACCTGGAGCCGACGAGGACCGCGAGCCCGGGACCGAAGAAGTACAAGCAGATTCTCACAATGAACACAACAGCTTAGAAACTCGTTTCTGAAACAGAGACAGAGGGCTTTCATCTCATCATACAGCAAGACTATTCATTCACACGACCCTCAAAAATGCCCAATTTCAGCGCTCTCCCTGGACTGGTGGAAATCAAGAGGGACTAATGGGACACACGGGCTTAAAATAAATCCTTTTTGGTGAATGACACTGTATCAGAAAGCCTACGTGATACCGACAGAGAGACACACACGGAAGTGCGGACATGGCTGACAGAACTGCTCCCAACTGCCACCTGAGACTGGAGTGGGTGTACGGATACCGGGGACATCAGTGCCGCAACAACCTGTACTACACCGCCGCCAAGGAGATAGTCTATTTTGTCGCCGGTGTTGGGGTTGTGTACAACACCCGGGAGCACAAGCAGAAATTTTACCTGGGACACAACGATGACATAATCAGGTAATGTAATCATACACAGGCAACAGTATACTGCACACACACACACATATGACAATTTGTTTCAGCACCTTGGACAGCACCAGACTCATAGTAGCTGAAAATGAATTGATCCTGTACTGTTGTCATTGTAGGTGCTGGTGTCACCTTGTGTAATGTAATATGATATTTTCTAGCCCCATAGGTAGTTAACAGGAACACGCACCTACACAGCAGCATCTCCATAGTTTGTAATGGGGTCCAGTGTCTTGCTCAAGGACACTCCAGCAGGGCAGAGGCATTGAACCAGCTCTCCAGATTGAAGCTCCCTTCCTCTCACTGCTAAAGATTACTCTGCTGCCACTCCTCATGTCATTGCTTCTAGTTGCAGAGCTGCTAGATTTTTATATCAGGGTCCATCATTAAACCGTATCAATAATTCAATCTATAAAATAGGGGGAAATGCTGCTCATGATCTTCCAGAGGTCAAATTGATAACTTAAACTAGATGTTTGTACAAAGAACAGTCCAAAACTCAAAGATAGTTAATTTGTAACAACATCTCACAGAGCTCAAAGCAGCAAATCTAGTCATCAGAGAATGTGAACAAAGAAAATATTTACCATTTTGTCTTAATAAAGGATTTAATGATTAATTGGTAATCAAAGTAGTTGACTTTAATTTCTGTAGATTATCTAATCAATTACTAATTGCTTTGTCTTTGACTGGTAGCAGAAATTTTCAGCATATTTAAAGGTTTTCCAAAGCAGCAGCCTGCATGTCTCATCTTCCCATGACAATGGAAGCAAGCAAAGTGCAAATCTGAAAAATGCAATTGAACGTAGCTGTCCTTGAAAGAATCCTTTGGATTGGAAAGTGTTAACTCATCTCTGCATGGCCAGACAGACCTGTTCTTTAATAAAACACAGCAAAGTAACCAGTGTTACATCACACATCTAATGATCCTGCCTTTCAAACTGTTTCTCAGCATGCCACACAACAACGACCTGTGTCCAACGCTCCAGTGCTTGTGTTGACGTGTGTGTGGGTTGGCCTGGAGATGACTAACATTATATTCTATGTCGGTAGTCAGCTGGGCTCCTGCTCCATTATTAATCAGACAACAGAGGAACTAACCCTGCGCTGCCCTGTGGGTGAAGTGCCTGACTCTTAGCCGGAGGAATCACTGAACGAGCCATCGTTTGATATTTGATGCGAAAATGCAACATGCATTTGCAAAACTAATAAATATGCAAAAGTATTGAATTGTAAAACAATCAAATTCATCATATGTAACGCTGCACTCAGTATTTTAGGCGTTTTGTTGCCACATTTTTTTTTTGCAGACAGGTGGTTTAAAATACATGAAAAGCTCTTTTGATATGAACATATTTACACCAAAAGCTATGTAGATCTCATGTCTGGTATTGCTGGCACAAACCAGGTAATAGCCGTATCCATAGAGGTCATTCTAAACTCAGATCTCAGAGGAGTGCTTGTAAAGCTCTCATAAACACGTCCTTAGACTTAAGGTTGCTATGGCACAACCAGGAGCAATCCTCAGCAGATTCAGTGCTGAATAACTGTTGGACTGCTCTCACGTTGCACTAACTCATGTGGAATAGATGCAGCCCCCTCAGATAGCACTGCTATTCAAATCCCTCTCTCTTTTGCCCTTATTTTTGGTTGCTGCTGTATCCTGTTTGTGAGCTATGTATAAATTGATGTTTTACCTCATGAGTTAATTGCTGGCCTTGTTTCTCGCTCTTAGTTTTATCTCGCCCTGCAGCTTTTTTAACTGGTCTCCCAGTCTGACATGGAGGAGCTAATAGGCAGGTTCTCACATGAATGAAAGGTCGGTCTGGTCTGTGTTTCAGTGATGCTTTTTGAGGAATGTGAATTGACATGGTACTGGGCAATAGCAAAATAGACTGAGGAGAAAGTTACTAACGTCTAATTAAAACACAGTTCACTTTGAGGCATGTAAGGAAAGTGGACTATTAAAAAACAGTTAAAACAGTTATTTGCAAATCTTTCTTCATATCTGGTATTGCTCCATGCTCCATTTATTCCAGTCCGAAACTAAAAGAACCCGAGGCTCCTGCTGAAAAACCTGCAGGCGTTTGTCCATAGTGCAAAACTTAATCTCTCCTTTTTGCAGTTATGCTGACATGCAGGACGTGTACATGCACATGAATGCATATGAAACGCAAACATGCACACTGAAAATAACACACAGGCTGGAAATCTTATTTGTTGCTTCGGCACCACAATCTAAAAACTTTATTTTGTGCTGTTATTCTAGATCTTGGCTGATTCATGTTGTTTGTTGTGATAGTGAGTGAGAGTTAATGAGAGGCCGTTATGGACACGGGGATAAAAGGCTGTCTCATATTACAATATCTTGTTAACTTTATGATGGAGCACAGCCAGAGTTATGGATTATAGATGCCAGTCCGAGGCCGGTCTTGTTTCAGTAAGCGTTGAAAGATGTGATGAATGCATTTCTATTCATATTGTTGAAAAATTTTCATTCAGCTCTTAATTAATTTTTTTTTTCACTTTCAAAATCAGTGTGAAGTTTCACACAACAAATGTGTCAGGTTTGCAGGCAGGAGTCTCGCAGCCTTGCTCTGTGAACTGTATGAGCTAATGGTGTGAACTAACTGCATATTAATGTGCAAGCTAAAGTCTAAAACTGACAATCTTGCTGTGTAAAGTCATCATAGTGTGCTTTATTACTATTGCACAAATGTATGCCTTGTATCAGAAACCAATAGCGCTGGTGTTTTAGGTGAGTGTGTGGGAATGTGCTGTCAGGCCAGTACGGTAGACATTGGCCATTAGAGGTAATAGATAAGATTCACATTTTCCTGTATTCATCTTCCTGTGTTTGAATGCTGATAAATGGAGAGTCGTGGTCTGTGGTCTGTCTTCTGTCCTCTGCTTACTTTCCCTCTGATTTTAGTCTCAGTAGATTATCGGTGGCTCCTGTACTCATTTATGATTGGAAAATGATTTGGTTATTTTTATTCAATCCACGAGCAAATGACTTTTTATCACCATAACCACAAGGAAAAAGTAGAAATAGCTGTAGTAAAAGAGGATCTAATGAGAAGACTGTAGAAACAGTCGATCAAGTCGATAACCTTTACTGTTGGTGACAGTCGGGTCTGCTTCCCTTTGTTTCTTACCTTTATACACATTTGCAGGGGCTCTGTGCAGAGTGACTGAGGTCTCAGGTCTCCATCATCACTGCGAGGAGCTGCCAAGCCACTCACTCTGTGAAAGGCAGCTTGGTCTCTAAAGAGCAGATCTGTCTTCCTCAATTAGGATCCTCCAGAGTTCAGTACAGTTACTTAGCGCTATGGCGTGATTCAGCATAGATGTTGCTGCGATTTAAAAAAAATAAACTCGGGCAGGTGTTGGTTTTCTGATGGAGGTGTTATGAATGTTTTATTCAGATGAAGTGGAGGCAGCTGACGTATTGCTCTTATCGGTACTTTACCCTGACTTAGATGATGCCAAACTTTAGTTTTATTATAGTGCATTTAGAAGTTGATAATGATTAGATATCAAAATATTTTTGAACAAGTACCGCAATATTAATAATGTATACATTGGTATATACACTCTTGTCCAAATAAGTATTGGTGCTTAAGGATATTTACACTATTGATTAGAAATGTGGATATAATGATGAATTATTCATATCTATTTTACTAGGATACAATCAATAAGAGACAAGAAGAGCTGGAGCAATTATTTATTGTTGTAATTTATCATCTAAAAATGTCAAACAATATCCAGTTCAAGTTTCTGAACTTTGCTGGTTTTATGTTACAGTAAACTGTATTTTGGACTGGAGGAACAATATGAGCATCCCACTTTGGAAATTGTGATGAACATTTGTTGTTGTTTCAAAGACCGAATGATTATCAATTCCTCTAGTTCTTTTTTTCAAAAGACTGATTGTTATCTGTAAAATGTCAGAAAATAGTGACATATGCTCAAAATATAAAATATAAATGAAATATAAAAACTGATTTCTTGATTATTAAATTAATAATAATAATTTAATTGTTTCAGCAGTAAAATTGATAAACAGCACCCACTAGCTCAAGTGCACTTGGTTTTCAGAAGAATCAGAAGACTTTTCTCACTGGGCCAGAAACCAGTCCAGAGTCTTTGCCCATGTCACCCTCTTTAACTCCCTCCTCTTTTCTCTCCCTTTGACTCTAATCAAGCAGAGCACCACTGTACTCACCCGCTGCTTTCTTTCATTTTACCTCTTCTATTTTCCGTTTTAAGTGCTTGGTCTATGGGCGGCATTTTCTTATGGGGTTTGGTGAGCAGCTGTACTAAAACACTTTGTGGAGTCCTGGGAAATATCCTGCGCTGTGTAGACCTTCAGATATGTGCTAATCCTCCGCTTCCTTTTAATCCACTGTAGGTATAATCAGACAAAGGAAGCTACTGCTGGAGAATGTGTATCAAAGTTGTCTCAGGAGCTCGCCATATCATGGGGGACTGGCGTCATTCTTGCCCATATGTAACCGTCTCCATTCATGAGTCAAAGATAGATTGCTAGACTCATGATGAAGAAGGGGAAACAGTGGGTAAAGTTGTATCTCGTGCCCTTTTATCCGGCTCAGTCGACCTTCGTCTCCTCCCCCTCCTCTGTATCTAAGCATCTCCACCGTGTGAAATCAGCTCTCCAGGCTGTTTATTTGCCTCGTATCTACACGAAAACAGACTGTTTAATTGCTGCAGTATTTAGCTAGTTTTGTACTACAGTTCGTGCCAGATGGAAGACAGCCGCATCAAACAGCCGCAGCCTATATCAAACAGGAGAACCGTGGTGATGCACTGCAGGCTAAGTCATTAGCGATGGCATTTAGCAAGCTTTTCAGCTGACAGACATGTAAGTGAAAGAGCGATCTTGTTTTAGCTGGCTTATAGACTGCACTGATTTTACCAAGCTGTAACACAGACATACCATACTTATTAAAGTCATAATTAAAGTGATTCCGAATAAGTATCAGTGCTTCCTGCACATACCTTTTGACGTGTGTCAAACCAGACAGAATTGTATTGGACCCGCTTGCGCCAAAGCAGTTTTCTCTGCTGTGTCTGTCTGCATCTCAAAGTGTTCCAATCATTTTTCTCTTCCTCTGAATGCTATTATTAGCTGCTTCGCTCTGATTATATAATTCATAAAAAAGTAAGATGAGAAATTGTGCCAGGTTGGAGAGAGGTTCAACAAAGGGGGTGGAGAAGCGGATGTGATGGGGAGAACAAGGAGGGAAGATTGAGGGAGGACAAAGATCGGGCCTGTCACGTCTAACCCACCTCAGCTTTGAGAGATGTTACACCAGCAGAGCTTTGTCAAGTCCTTGGTGACAGCGTGTTTCACATGCAGATGAGGTGTCAGGAGTCAGACAGGAAGATTCACACTGAAAGCTCGGAAAGGAGTGAAAGTGGAAGATGGCTGCTTTGACTCAGCCGGTTGATGCTGCGCAGCCTGCGAAGCCTCTCTGACCTGCTCCCTCAATACACACCAGGATTAGAAATTCTGGAGAGCATTTGGCAAAACAGGCAGTCTGGTTATAATAGAGGGAGCTCCGTCGCAGCATGAAATATATAGGCCAGGACAAGGCAAGAGGAAGAATTGCCCAGTGAATCACTCAGGCCTGCCTGGAACGTGACTGGCGGCCGCTGAAAGGATGGGCGGAGCGGGGAGGCTGACAGCTTTGTACAGCAGGCTGTTGCTCAGCTGTAGAGTGGGAATGCTCGTAGGTGGGGGAGGTACGAGTGTGGAGGGGAGGGGAGAGGAGGTGGGGGAGATTATGTAACAGTGTTACAAACATATGCCTGGTGATGCGAGGAAACCCCAGATGAATTAGAAAAGGTGAAAGGGGCAGAGAGCGGTCCAAGGGCTGCTGGGAAAACGAACAAAAATGGAAAATGTAATTCACAGATTCACAAATCCTCCCTCTTCTATTCTGTGAACACCCTGTAGGCATGCATGACGCCAGGCTGCATGTGTGTATTTGAGCATGACCGAGTTAATTGAACCATGTCACCTCATCAAGCTGCCCCTCTGCCTCCATATTCAGACCCATCACAGACTTAATGTGTTCATCTCATCCCAGTGGTTCCTACCCCCTCTTTGCTCTCAGCGCACACATAAACACACACTCGCAAGCGTGCAAAAGTGGTAATGCTAACCAGATGTTTTCCCTCCCTTTTCACTCTCTCTCTCTGTACAGTTTAGCTCTGCATCCGGAGCGTGTGTTGGTGGCCACAGGGCAGGTGGGCAAGGAGCCTTACATCTGTGTATGGGACTCCTACACTGTGCAGACTGTGTCCATCCTCAAGGATGTGCACACACACGGCATCGCGTGCCTGGCCTTTGACCTCGAGGGACAGGTACTGTTGAGACCCAATGATACTCATCTTTAAAAAGAAAGAATATGGGGTGTTGTGTAGCGTAGTGGTCTAAGCAGGCGCCCCATGTGTAGAGGCTACAGTCCTCGCTGCAGTTGGCCCCGGTTCGAATCCCGCAGCGGATGGCCTTTCGCTGCATGTCATTCCCCCTCTCTGCCTCCCTGTTTCCTGTCTCTCTCCACTATACTATCAAATAAAGGCATAAAAAGACCCAAAAAATATACTTTAAAAAAAAAAAAAGAAAGAATATGTCAGAGTAAAACGAGCAGTACTGTCTTTGTTTAAATCAAGTTTGGAGTCAGAGAATATAGACAGAGATGAAAGTGTCACTGGGAAAAAAAAGTTCAGTTTGAGCAGCACAGCAGCAGCGGCAGCAATCAAAACTCCTCTCAAAAGCTGTGGGCTTTTTGCAGCTCGCCTGCTGGGCTGAGTTTCTGAATGACACATCTGTGATTACTCCAGCAGTATCAGCTGCACTCAGACATGCTCTGCTTGGGAGATTTTAAAGGAAAACAGTCATATCAAGTGTTTGTACTAGTGCATGACAGAGGTTGGCAGCACCTGTGCAGTGTTAAGGTGAGAGAAGCTTTAGCGCATGGGAATCCTTAAAATACCCGGTGGGACATGCAAGCATACACACATTATTTGTTAATCACCGTAACATTCAAGAAAAGCTCCTTTTCAGCCTTTTCATGTCATCTTTTTAGCCAGCTCTCTGCAGACCTGCCACCAGTTAGTGTTTACACATTGCAGCCTCGACCTAATAAAAATCGATACTGTGCGGAACCATCTCTGGGTTTTTATCTTTGCATGTCTCTCTCTTCCTCGTGCAGGAGCTCCCAGAGCGGAGTTATACCTCCTGTATTTTGCAGTAAAAGACAGGGAGATGACCCTGTGCTATTTTCCTGCTTGGGTAGAGAGCTGGGGATTTAGATGGAATGTGACAGTGTTTAAAGCCAGAGGAGGCTCCATCACTTCTCAGTTTAGCAGCTCTGTTTACTCTCCGTCTCTCCCCTTCCTTGAACAGAGGAAGTCAGAACTGAACTAAGGACGATCCAGAGGAATCCCTGTTGCCATTACCCCATCCATCTATTAAAGCAATATCAAAAAACACACTGATGTTTGAGACATCTCTTCTAGATATTTCAGTAGGAGATGCAGTTGTGCTGTCTGGTACAGAGAGTAAAACTCATGACCTTTCTTTTCACTTTATACTAGTTGTTCTGACTATTCTAACCAGTTCTCTACATACCACATCATACCACGTCATATTTGAGATAAAAAAAAACATTTTCAGAATATTTCCACATGAAACTCTCATTAACCCTCGACAGGACTGATGCTGGTGGCTCTGTGAGGCTGTGCTTTGGCATTGTGTTAACATCCACATGTCAATATGCTCACAGAGACAATTGTCACACACTGATGTTTAGCCGGTATAATATAATCTTTACCCTGTGACCCATTTTAGTTTACCATGTTAGCATGCAAACATAAGATCATTACTGTAGCGCTAAACACAAAGTATAGCCTGGGGTGATGGGAATGTCACTAGTTTTGCAGGTATTAAGCACGGATGCATCATGGGAACTCTTAATATCTCTCTTATTTGGTCATAAACCAAAGTATTGGGCAAAGTTTTAACCTGAGGATGGTTGAGGATCCCAACCCTGTCTTCATATACAACTAATTTGCTGCAGCAAAATGTTTTATAGGAAATGTAATTTGACTGGATTACATTTTCTATTAACGTAATGAGGACATGTTGTTACTTTATGAATGTGGCTAGATGCAAATTTGTAATACTGACTACTCTGCTACTCTAAAGTTGTTTTAGGCAACAAAGCACTTGGTTAATGTTAGGGAGCTCTGGGCTCTAGTGTGAAAGTTGTGAACTTTGTATGGCCCCTATCCACCCCAACCACCTCCTAGCAACTCTGCTGTGTAGTGCCTCAGTCACTAAAAACCACAAAGTAATCAGGAAAACAGTTTTTGTATATAACAGTAGTATATGAACTTCATTTCTAAGAGACAGTTTTGTTTAATCCTGAGGGATGAATGTCTGCACAAAATTTCCCGGCGTGGTGGATCAGCTGACACGCCGACATCCCTAGAGCCACACCACAAGCAGCGTTTTAAAAAAATGACTTCAGTTTTCAAAATACGGATGCACTTTTCAACCCTGTGACCCATATAGTTTCACTGGATTTCGTCACACAGGAGCTTTTTTTTATTTATTTATTTTTTTTTACTTATCATTAAAACGCAGATTTCTCAAATCCGGTTAAAACAATGCCTCACCAGAGACTTCTATCCACAGCCAAACATTGATCCAGCAGTAGATCAAAGAGGACGTCCTCTAACATGTAAAGCAAGCTGCGGAGTGGAGACGGGTTTCCATAAGAGCTGTTCTCTTCTCTTCTGCTCCACTGCTGCTGCTGCTGCCTACTCACTCAGTCAGCTATAGGAGGCTCCTCCAGCAAAAGCACTCAAATGTGCTCACTGGAAGTGCCAGGGGCCGGACAACTGTTCTGTTCTGCTCTGCAGCCGTTATTAGCCCTTTCATCGTGGCCTGCCATGCTACAGTGGAGGTAGCTAAGTTTGTTTTGCAGTGATTAGTGCAACAGAGCAGAGTCTGTTCAATCTGTGATGCAAGGCTTTTTTTTTTCTTTGCTCTCTTTGCAGTGTTTGGTGTCCGTGGGCTTGGACTCTAAAAACACAATCTGTGTGTGGGACTGGAGGAGAGGGAAGGTTCTGGCAGCCGCTCCCGGTCATACAGACAGAGTAAACACTTTCTTCCTCCCCTGTCTCCATCACAAGCTCTGTATCGACTGCCTCAATTAGCTATAAACGTAGGATGGACCGCCCGCCCAAAGGGGACATAAATAAGTTAGGCCTGATTGATTGTGAGCTTTTCAGAGCCCGTCTGAGAGGGAGCACAGCTAATGAAAAGGAATTTTAAAAAGATGAAATACAAGCAGCTGTTGCCCACACACATTATAACACAACTGGCGCAAACACACACAGACACACACGCTCACACACACACACACACAAACACACACTTTTCTTTTCAATGACCTCCTTTTGCAACCAGTTTGATCATTACATATCTAGACTACATATGTGATGTCGTGGTGTTTGTGTAACAATAAGCCGATATCTGTCTGTTTTCTTCCCACAGATATTTGACATATCATGGGATTTGTACCAACCGAGCAAGCTTGTAAGCTGTGGCGTCAAACATATCAAGGTACAGCCGCTTCCTGGTCATTTCACACCCTGTAGATTTCAGGTGGCTGAAGTTCTTGTGCCTCATTAGCATAAAATATCTGAAAACAGATGATAATTTTTCAGAAAGTTTGAAGAATCTGTTGGCTCCATGACCCTTTCTTCTTTCCCTGCCTTCTCTGCTTTGTCACCATGACCATATCAAAGCCTTAAAATAGATGTATGCAAATTCACTTTATTCCAGAGTCCATGCTTATTAGGCACTTAACATAAGTAGGAGAGGCAATGACTCACAGTCTCTTCTCTCAAATTTGGAGTAATCTGCACTGCAGAGAGGGAAAATGTTCTCTTTTTATGGGGGACCATGACTCTGCTGCTCAGTTCCTATTTCAGCTCTCCTCATTCAGCTTGGAAAACAGCTTCCGCTGTACAAACTGCAGCTGTGCTCGCTTCCCTTCACGGGCCTATCTCTATCACTGCTTTTTCACAGAAGAGTGGTGTTCATAAATCTTCAATGAGTTCATGCAGGGTGTGTTGACCAAGCCTTCCCTTGGGATATGTAGTAGTGTTCCTTGAGTGGCATGGCCATTAGGAAATAACAAGGAGTTCAGGAAGCTTATTTCCCAAACACTGGGAAAAGAATGAATCACGCTCAGATAGGAAATGTGCCCACTGGTCCTACGAGGCTCAACATTGCAGTACGCTCAAATGGGTTTGATGCAGTCGGGAGGCTTAGCCTACTGTACGTATTCCCCAGTGGAGTAACATCTCACTGATGACTCCCTCCTCTCAATCCAGCTTGACCTGCCTCCTCTTGTAGTAATTCCCCCCTGAACTCTTCCCCCACCACAGTGGCACAGATACCCCCTCTGGCCGCCGCACCCAACCCCCCCAGTCCCTGCAGAATCCTCTTTCTCTTCCTCCTCCTCCTCCTCCTCCTCCTCCTCCTCCTCCACTCTTTCCCTCCCTTCTGGTTTTCTGATGCCAAGGCAATCCAGCAATTGTCCCACATAATTCCTCAGCCTTCACCCTGCAGACCATGTGACATCTGCTCCCCGGCCCTGTGCTCGCTCAGCGATTATAGCACTCAGAGCATCCAGGAGATTTAGCCCCAGTAATCCACTCACTAGCAGGCTGAGGAAAACACAGCCTCTATGATGAGGACTGGGGTCGCTGGCAACGTTTTACTCCTCACAGGCCTCCTCCAAGCTAATCATAAAGACATTTGTGTTTTGATTAATTTCAGACCACTTAGACCTTGGTGTGCCCTTCTTTAGCCCCCAACCCTACACACACACACACACACACACACACACACACACACACACACACACACACACACACACACATACAACTCACCTACCATACCAGTCATTCACCCGCTGTCTGACTGGTTGCTGATTAGAAGCTGTTTAAAGGACTGGTACCGGCTGGTTCCTAACATTTGTGTCTTGTGAACCCTTAAAACAAAGTGGTATCTATTAGTTTCAGTCTTTATTTTTGAGGTCTGAATAGGAAAGATCATTCAGTAATTTACCAAAAAAAGAAAAGGCCACCTACTTAAAAAAGAAACATCATTTTATATGGCAGTTTTTTTCAGATTCATATCCTGTTAATATTTGTCTTGTGACCCCTTGTGAGGGTCCCGAACCACAGGTTGTGAACCACATGCTCTAGCCCATATACTATAAATCCTGTGTACTCAACTTCAAAGTTAATCATTTTGCAGACCATGCTGGTGTGTTTCAAAGGTTTGAACATTTTTTCTCTATGGTTGTTATGGAGCTAAAACCTGAAAACACACTAGCATGGTCCATGGTCCGCTAAGGAAGCTATGAGTGCGAGTGTTCTGCCTCGTATGTTTTGTGTGTACTCGTGGATCTTGAGGCCACAAAGTGTCACCGAGGTGAGCTCGAGTTTGACACCATGTTGATGGGATGACCTCAGCTTTGAGGCCATGAGCTTCCAGCCATTTGGTTTTCCCTACAGCGAGCTGCCGTGGAATTGACCTCAGTTAGCGAAGCATTTAGGGCTCTGACACCACTCAGGGTCATCGTAGTCTGACAGGAAGGATATTATGAGCGAGATAAAGGGGTGAGGGGCGCTTCAGTGCAGTAGGTCACGAGTTACAACCTTTTCAGCTTTAATTGCATTTAAAGAGTTCTTCCTGGAGTGATGGTTAAGGTAACTGAGCTAATGACATACCACTAATCCTGGGTTAAGAGAAGCAGCTCCCACCACGCCAGGGGGTGTTATGGGTAATGCGTAAGAAATTATATTTAGAGGAAGCCAAAATGTTTACCAGGTCTGGATTTCAACTCAAAGCAGTCTCATTTTCCAGCACATTTCCACCTTTCCACTGTGCCATGACTCTCCCTCTGTGCCTTTCTCCCCTGTGCCTGGCCTCATTATAAACCCTTCCAGCATCCCGTCTCCTCTCAGTAATTCAGCAGCGAAGGGATTAGCCTGCGCCCGCGTCTCACTGCCTTATCAGGTGCGGGCAGGGAGGGCTGTGCAGTCACGCCGCATCCATCCCTGCTGCCTCTGCAACAGGCTGGGCCACGAAACCTCATCCCGCCCCTCTCCCTAACCAACCCATGCACATACCCAGCACTTGACACACTTCAACCAGCATATACAGTACACCTTCCCAGATTACTCGCTCACCTATGATCTTCACAGCTTAACCTTCACCCTCGACCCCAGTCCACAAGGAAGCTCGGGGCACCTGCTCAAATGCTCGCTTGAGAGCTCATTCAGGAGCTCAGGATCAGGAAAGCCCTGTTCTGTTGATGGGTGCGTACAAGCCTCAGATGTTTGATGGCAGGGCTGTATCTGAGGCTGTGATATCTGAGGCTGTGATGTCTGTCTCTGATAATCGATCCCTCCTGCCAGCACACAGCAGCCCTATCAGTCAGGAGGATAGGTGTTAGTGAGGGTGTGACAGGCTGTCGCTGTCGAGGTGCTCATTTCTTCTGTCTGCGAGTGGTCTATCAAGCCTGTGCAGATCGGTTTTTCTGAGTTCACAAACAGCACACTACCGCCTACATTTTCAGGCTTTTTCAGCAGAATCAACACAGTTTAAGGAATCGCTTTTAATATTTTTTGCACTGAACTAAAGTCAGCTAATGTGGAGGTAAATCCTCCTTTAGGGGGAGAGCAGGGGGAAAAAAAAGGGACCACCCTTCTGTCATTTTCCTGCTGCTTGTCAGTGATGAGCGTGTCTCAGTTTCACGTGCAACGGCCTCAGCAGTCGAGACGCCCTCCGTGAGCTTTTTTCCCTGTGATCTCATCTCCATGCAGACGGAGCGTCGTCTCTCTTTTCGCTCTCTCCTCCTCCGTTTGATGCGTTTAGCCCTCAGACGAGGCCGTGGCCGTGCATCCCAACGACCTTGTTCATAAATAATGAGCCTACGTGTATGCATGCGTGTGTGTTTGTGTCTGTGCATGTTGATCAGGTGGTTACAGCACTGAGCCCCCCAGCAAGAGTTCCCAGTATCTCATGCAGAGGAAGTGGGGTGGGGGAATTTGAATTTGACTTTTCTTTTTTCAAGGTCTCTCTCTCTCTCTCTCTATGTGTGTGTGTGTGTGTGTGTGTGTGTGTGTGTGTGTGTGTTTAATGGACCATAAATGACTTGATGATTTTCAGCCTGTTGTATACAAATACTACATAATTGTCCATTTACTCTTTCAGGGCAGGATTACGCGGGGGATTATTAGCCACCATACTCTTTCACTCTTCCTGTTTGTATTTGCAGTTTTGGAGCTTATGTGGTAATGCTCTCACACCCAAACGTGGTGTTTTTGGCAAAACGGGGGATCTCCAAACCATCCTCTGCCTTGCATGCGCCAAGGATGAGGTCACGTATTCAGGTGCCTTGAATGGTGACATCTATGTGTGGAAAGGGATCAACCTGATGAGGACAGTGCAAGGAGCTCATGGGGTGAGTTTACAAAACCGGGGATGTGTTGTGCTTTGTGTCCCGGGCTTCTGCACCGTTTATAGGAGAGACACAGCAAAAGCATCTAGTGAAACTTAACCAGGGTCGAAGCCATGCATGTTGGCTTCATTTGATTCTGCTCAGTAGAACAGGATCAGCCTTTTGCTCAACAGGATTAAATGATATCTATGGGATCAACAGCTGGGTGAGGGGATGGGCGGATGGGGGAGGGGATAATAACTACAGTACACGTTTATTCCTGCTTTTTGTACCACCAAATGCCTCAGTGGGGCTTCAACAAGGTGCCTCCCAGTGCATACAGCAAACGCTAAGACAAATGAGGCCATCAGTAAAGCTTTCCAATAGTAACAAAAAAATATGACACATCCTGTTACCTAGTTCTGCGTTATCTTGAGGCCACAGTAGCAGGTTTGTAATGGTGAAAGCCTTGTTAAACAAATGCCCGGCTGAGCAGCAGCGGCGCAGCGCGGTCTGTAGCTGGGGCTGGTTCTGTCGTTGCTCATTTATTGTGCAGATCCTCACTGACAGCCTGTCATTTCCTCCAGTCAGGGATTTTCAGCATGAATGCCTGCGAAGAGGGCTTCGCCACCGGGGGCCGAGACGGCTGCGTCCGGCTGTGGGATCTCAACTTCAAACCAATTACTGTCATTGATCTCAGGGAAACAGATCAAGGATATAAAGGTGATGTCAGATTGCCTCCCTTTTTTTTTTCTTCTTGCCATTACTCTACGCACAGAAAGGTTGCAGGCCAAATTGTGGTCTCCTGAGGCACTTGGAAGAGTTAACACCCTGTTAGATGAAAAAGCCATTCTTTTTGCCATTTCTGTTCTCCTTACTAACATTTTCTTTCTTGTTCTCTATTTTCTCCATCTCCTTTATTTGTAATCTTGGACCTAACAGTAGCTAGAGGTGAAAATAGCAGAGGTGGGTAAAGTCATTGAGGGCGGAGTAAACAACCGTGTCAGTCTGTTCGTAACAGTCCCCACATTGTTCTGCTGTTCCTCTTGTTGTTAGTCAGTCCAAGCTCTGTTGCAGATGTCCTGTTCACATATGTAAGCAGCACATGCTTCCTCCATCTTATTCTTGCTGTATTACCCAGAGTCAGTTGCAGATCGGCTGTCATTGTATTTCCTGTTAAAATCTCCGTCCTAGGTAGCTTGCAGATGGTTATTACCAGCTCCTGTCGTTATTATCCCTGTCGTGTCTCTTATAATGACTGTACAAGCATTGGCAAAATGTCCGTCTGCTTATGTTTGCGTGTGTTTTTTTGTTTGTTTGTTTGTTTGTTTGTTTGTTTGTTTGTTTTTAAAAAAAGTTTTGCCTGATTTCTATGTGTGTGTTTTTGATAGGGCTGTCTGTGCGGAGCGTATGCTGGCGGGGAGATCACATCCTGGTGGGCACGCAGGACAGCGAGATCTTCGAGGTGGTGGTCCACGACCGCAACAAGCCCTTCCTCATCATGCAGGGTCACTGCGAGGGCGAGCTGTGGGCGTTGGCCGTGCACCCCACCAAGCCTCTGGCCATGACAGGAAGTGACGACCGCTCAGTCAGGTGAAGCCTCAGTGTCAGCCTGAGAGTAGAGGTGACAGTGGGAGATTGCATACAGTTTTGGAGGAAAAGATTCTGTCACGTTACATTTAATTTATTAAATTCCAGTCTTTTGTACTCACTGAGTATCTGGGACAGTTATTGACATCTGTGTTTGGACAATTATCTTTGTCACTTGTAAAAAAAATTTAAAAAAAATAAATAAATAAATGTTGTGTACAGTAGGGCTGAACAGTTAATTGAAATATTATCAAAATCGTAGCATGGCCAACTGCAAGATCCAAATCGAAGGAGCTGCATTTTTTTGATAAAGGTAAAATGTGTCACAACATACCATTATAAATGAAGCATTGCTACAGAGATGAGATTTTTTTATTGTTATGGTTTGGGTTTTTTTTCTAAAATCAACAATAATAAAGCACTTCTGTCATTTTGCAGTCACAAAACAAATACACAACAGGACAGACACCACAAACATCGATGCCCATTTAATTTGTACTTGCAGACTTTTTCTCTTATTGCATCTCTGCCCTGGTTGTTTGAGCCTTTGTAATCTCATCACTGCTTCTCATCTTCATTTGTCCTACTCCTCTGTGTCTAAAGGATATGGAGCCTTATAGATCACGCACTGATAGCCCGCTGCAATATGGAGGAGCCTATCCGCTGTGCCGCCGTGAGCACTGATGGCATTCACCTGGCGCTGGGAATGAAGGATGGCTCGTTCACTGTTCTGAGAGTCAGGTTCGTCCACAACTCAAAGGGCAAATGGGGAAATTTTGATTCCCAGTCAACACCCCATAAAATGAAAGGCTCCGTTGTATTGTGTTCATTTTAGCTCTTCATTCTAGCTACGTTTGTCTGCTTCCCTTCAGGGATATGACAGAGGTGGTCCACATCAAGGACAGGAAGGAGGCCATCCATGAGCTGAAGTATTCTCCTGACGGGGCCCATTTGGCCGTCGGCTCCAACGATAACTCAGTGGACATCTATGGTGTGGTGCAGAGGTACAAGAAAGTGGGCGAGTGCATCGGCTCCAACAGCTTCATTACACACATGGACTGGTCCACGGACAGCAAGTACCTGCAGACCAACAATGGCAGCGGCAGGAGGCTTTTCTATAGGATGCCAAGTAAGTACAAGTTTGTTGATTCCGCTGTGTTCCCAGATGAATTAGTTTTATTTTACAATTAATATTAAAGAAATATTAAGTCAGAAAGAGGAGTGTTTCTTGGATGTAATGTTGTTACGGAGCTGCATTTTGAGATAAAATATGTCTATCCTCTGTTGAGGTGGGAAGGAGGTGACCAACAGGGAAGAGCTGAAGCTGGTACAGTGGGCTTCATGGACGTGTGTGTTGGGCCCTGAGGTTAATGGAATATGGCCCAAGTACTCAGACATCAATGACATCAACTCGGTGGATGCCAACTTCAACAATCAAGTCTTAGTAACAGCTGACGATTATGGATTGGTCAAACTTTTACGGTATCCATGTATAAAAAAAGGTAAAGAGGATCTCAGCATTTAATAGTATACGTATTCATATATTATCATCTGCTGTGTCACTAACATGTTTCCTCTTGATTTTAGGTGCAAAATTTAAAAAGTATTTAGGTCATTCAGCCCACATAACCAACGCTAGATGGTCACATGACTACCAGTGGGTGATAACTATCGGTGGTGCTGATCACTCCGTGTTCCAGTGGAAGTTTGTCCCTGAAAGAAAGTCTAAAGAAGCTCTGCATATAGCGCCGCAAGGTGAGATGATACCACTATTTATATCATTATTTACTGTGATGTGGGGATTTTACCCTCTAATCAGTCCATTTAGGGATATTGCACTCATGCATTTTGATGTAGCTTTCTCTCTGAGGCCGATGACTTGCATCACTGATATTGCTTCACAAAATCTGTGGCTCTTGCCAGCAAGACATTATCAAATTAGGCTAAGTGGTGCACCTTAATAGAAATTTTGATGTCTACTCAATCTCCCACTCAAAGAACACAGAACAGAGTGTGCAGGAAAAATCCCTGAAAGAGTTAGCAGTTTTTTCTCCCTGAGAGTAAGATGATGATGATGATGATACCACTTTCCTGTCTGCGCGCTACATATGGAGCTGGAGCCAGGAGGTGATCAGCTTAGCTTAGCATAAACACTGGAAAAAGAAGGAAGCAGCCAGCCAGGCTCTTTCCAAAGTTAAATAATTATGCCTCCCAACGCTGCTAACACAAACAGACTAGTATCATTAGTATCTGTCTGTTACTTCAACTGTAATTGTTGTAGAGTCACCGCAGTAAGAGAAATAATGTGTCACAGTACATTTCTTAGTGACCTATAACTGTAATTGTTGAATTGTTGAGCTGTATTGTTGAACTGTAACTGTAATTGTATGAATGTAGTTCATGTGATGTGTGCACCTATACTACTCCTACCAGCCTCATGACTCTAAACCACCAGAGAGAAATATACAAGATGGTTCCCTTCCCGTCCTTTTTTTTAATTTAATTAAATTTTTTTATGAACTATCATTTCTATAAAGCTCTACAAAGGAGTGGCCATCGCATTAATTAAGACAAATCCAATAAAAGTCAATGAAGCTTGGAAAGTATAATTGCATTGTCATTCCCAAGTCATATTTCTTCCAGAGGCAGAGCGCAGCTGTGCTTTCTGAAATTAAAGCACATCCTAACTGCCTTTCCTTTTAATTTTCCTAATGGGTCTTGTGAGTAGCCGCCCTTAGCTGCCAGTTCTGCTTATTGCCTTGTCTTGGCACGGCTGCACTGTGCTGCATCAGCATTTTTATACATTTGTCTTCAGTGATGTCACCGTGTAGCTCGACCGCCTGATGAATAGGAGATGTCACAGTATTATTACATGATCGACCCTCACTTCTACTGAAACAGGATGTGGTGTATTTTTTTAGTGTGAGCGTGGTGGGATTTTTGTCTGATTTAGAGGCAGGGGAGGATTTTACGCTGAGCTGTGACGCAACCTTGTTTGCACTCGCAGAGACCTTGGCAGACTCTAACAGTGAAGAGTCAGACTCTGATCAGTCAGATGTACCTGAGATGGACTCAGAAATCGAGCAGGAGACGCAGCTCACATATCGACGACAGGTTTGTAACAAAATCAAAACATGCTCCCCTCTGTCAAACATGTCTGAGTTGAAAACGGTTTATTAAAAACAGTGAAAGCACACACTTTTTCTATGTGCATCCAGGTGTATAAAGAAGATCTACCTCAGCTCAAAGAGCAGTGCAAAGAGAAGCATCGAGCGACGGCCATGAAGAAGAGAGAGCGAGCACCAGGGAGCGGGGTGAAGCTGCACTTCATCCATGGGTAGGCAGAGTCTGTAACATCACAAGGCCGATGCTAAAAGATGAATTTGAATTAGCCAAGCGTTTCAAAAATGGAGACCTTCTTATTGTCTTCTTCCCCTTAATCATTCTACACTGTGTTTTTTTGTTTGTTTGTTTTCAGCTACAGAGGCTACGATTGCAGGAGCAACCTGTTCTACACTCAGACCGGGGAGATAGTCTACCATGTAGCTGCCGTTGGGGTTGTGTACAACAGACAACAGAATACGCAGCGTTTCTACATGGGTCATGATGATGACATCCTCTCTCTGGCTATCCACCCCCTCAAAGACTTTGTAGCAACAGGCCAGGTAGCTGCCAGCACATCTAACTTACAATATTCAAGTGATTTATAGCTTATCGGTTAATGGTTTATCAACATCATAAATCCTAGTGTAAAGTAAAGACTTTAAATGTTTTTGTCTGTGCAGGTCGGCAGAGATTCCTCCATCCACATATGGGACACAGAAACGTTGAAACCCATGTCCGTGTTGAAGGGTTTCCACCAGCTCGGAGTGTGCGCTCTGGACTTTTCTGGTAACAGACTGCTTTTAATTCGCCTATCAAGACCGATTCAATATAACATACGTTTTCTATTCACAAATGCCTCCAGACATCCTGCTTTCATAGGGGAACAAAAAACTTCTTTCACACATAAAAAGAAATGGTTAAATTCACAAGACACCCAATTTACAAGCAACACTGCTGTCTTTTTGTCGCGGCAGTCTGACAGCATCAAGGTAGAGCTGTTCATCTCGCTTCCCTTAATTGGCCACAGACCAGACACAGCACGGTGATCTGTATGTCAGTGTCAGTGAATCACCTGCCGCAGATCAAACCCACCGGGGTGCTTTCATGTTGCTAACAAGGGCCAAACTTCACTGAACCAAAGCAGGAGCTGGCTCCCTCTGTGCTGCACTGAATGGTTTTGGTTTTTTCCCTCCACAGCGGATGGCAAACGGCTGGCCTCCGTGGGCCTGGACGACAATCACACCATTGTGCTGTGGGACTGGAGGAAGGGGGAGAAGCTCTCTGCCATGCGGTTAGTACAGTCCGTAGTTAGCACAGTGTTTACATGGCTGCAGGTCGGCCTTTCAGCACGCAGCAGCTGCTGTCCCCACATCCGGAGAAGCTTTGACAAACCCCCTTGTTAATGCTAAAGATTGTTTGAACACTCTTAGTTTAAATATGGACATTTATAGATGAGGGTTAAATTGAAGCCACTTTGCTGTGCAGGGCCGACAGCATGACTGATGGAGGAGAGGGAAGAGGGGGAATTATCTTTTAGATTACAGGGCTGCACCACTGCAGCACTTAACCCTGACAGAGCCTGAACGGTTGCAGTGGGACTTTACCCCCTGGCCTCAGCTGTAGATCCATGATTAAAGAGAATTACTTTAAATTTACATCTTCAATGGGAATATCCTGGTGAGTTTTTAATGTGTCAGATTTTATTTTCAGAGGGAAACATATTGAGACAAATGTGTTTTTAAGAGCTGTACAAACAATTCATAAAAGCAAATGAGTTAGAAAAAGAGTGGTTAGACAATGATAGGAAGTAACAGGAAGTAGCAAAAGCAATCGCACACAGTTTGTCATGATGGCTGAAACAAATTGGACCATAAAGATCGAGTATAAGTCTGAAGTCTTATCGCTTGCAGTTCATTAAAGATAAAGGAAGACAAACTCTAGTTGCATTTGTTGTGAGCCATCCTGAGCACAAGTGTAACAGACTGACTTCCTATACCGCCTAATGAGACAGTGATGCAACTGATGAAATGATTGCTGCTCCCTCAGGATGTATGGACACACGCGACCAGATATGGGGCGCACACACCAGGCATGTGCATCTGATGCAAGTGGATTACTCTAGCGGACCTGAATTATGAATTACTGCAAAGCATGAGAGGTGTTAATTTGTTCAGAACATAATGTAATGTTCAATTGCATAATGAATTTCAATTTCATGACAGATGAAGTTATATAACCTGGAATCCAGAAAGAGCCAAAAGTATCTAACTGGAAAACATCTGCATCCCAAAATAGCTTTGCTTTTGCTTTGTTGCTTGATGTTCATATTCAGTATCTACTCCATTGAAACACCCTGTGGCTAGCGTGGAGCAGTGCACTGCGGGTTGCTCTCCTGCGCGTTGTGTGCCAGGCTCTCACTGTAGCTCAGAGACAGAGTGGATCAGAGCTGCACTGATCCCCTTTGCGGACCCTGGTGGGCAGTGCAGTGAGGCGGGCAGAGGGAAATGGGGCCTGACAGAGCCTGGCTTGTACACTGCCACTGTCTCACTTCAGCTGGATGTGAGAGGGAGAGGCAGAGAGAAAGTGCAGGGTAGGAAAATGGAGAAGTGGGAGATTTTAATAAGGAAGAGCAAAACAAAGCAAACAGATAAACACAGAGGGAGGAGAGGGGCGTAACGTTTCTCTAGCTTCACTGAGAGTGAGACTAATGCGGCAGCACAAAGGGCAACAATTAGGAGAATTTTAAGTGTCAGGCACGGTCCATTGCATCAGACATGACCAGCCACTGGTCCTTAATGTTCATATTGTGTGAAACAGCAGAAACAAGGAGACAGTCACAGTATGCTGGATTCTTCTTCTGGTTTGTTTGAAATAATAGGGAGCTAACAACAGAGGGTGGTCATTACTATCATAGGTTCAGTTTCCTGCAAAGAATTTAGATGCAAGCTCACAGAATGAAAAATCAATAGGATTTAGTCCATCAGATTATTTAGCATCAGTACTACACTCCCTCGAGTGCCGCATTTAGTTCAAATTTGAACTCATTTCTCTTTGCTCTTGAACATTTTTTACAAAATCAACACCTGATTCCTTTGAGTTCAGTTGTGTCTTAAGGGGTTTACAGAAGAGTCAGATGGAGTTAGTTCATTGGGCTACCTGTTCAGTTTTATCAAAATAACATGCAGTGTCTATCTGCTGGATTTATTATGTAAACCATGCAACTCAATGGTTCTTATCACACTGAAACAGAACCAGAGCCGTATTTCTGCAGGTTTTTGCCATGATCAACAGTCCTCAGTATAGCTTTGTGTGCTTGGCCTTTGAATTGTTGCTTACTGCCACAATATATTCATACTCTCAGGCATGAGAATGGATGAAACATAAAAACATCCTACCATCAAAAGAATGGACAAATTGTTTTTCTATATATATTTTTTTTTTGTGATGTACAACTTGTTTTTCCAGGGGAAGCAAGGACAAGATTTTCGTTGTCAAAATAAACCCGTACCTGCCGGACAAGCTCATCACAGCTGGTGTGAAACATATGAAGTTTTGGCATAAAGCTGGTAAGACCCCTGTTTTTTGTTTTTGTTTTTGTTTTTGTTTTTTTTATTGGCGAGGAGTGACTCTAACAAGCAGAGCTCTGGCTTAACTGTCTGTTTCTCTTTCAGGTGGTGGACTAATTGGGCGCAAGGGGAACATGGGGAAGACGGAGACTATGATGTGCGCCGTGTACGGCTGGTCGGAGGAGATGGTGTTTTCGGGCACATGCACCGGGGACATTTGCATCTGGAGGGACATGTTCCTGATGAAGACCGTCAAAGCTCACGACGGCCCTGTTTTCAGTATGCACGCTCTAGAAAAGGTATGTCACAAACCCGGAGGGGGAGTGGTCTTTCACTGACCGGTGAGAACTTTTGTAATATTTAAAAGAAAAGAAAAAATCTGAATCCATGTCTCAATCACTTTTTAGCTGTAAACATGTCACAACCATCTAGCCCTCTGTTTTAAGTTAACGGTTTAATTTAAACTTAAATGTAAAGGCCGAGTTTTGTGAGCATTTTTTTTTTATCAGTGGGATAGACATTTCTATTCTATCTATTCTCTCTATTCTACTATGATCCATTGTATCCACTGTATGTACTTTTTGTGTAGTTTCTTCCTCTCATAGCTGATTATATGTAAAACAAGCTTTACTCTGTTAGTGACATGTTCAGTCTGCAGAGATCATTGAGGCTGTAAACGTGCCAATGTGATGTCCCCGTAGGGATTTGTGACTGGAGGAAAGGACGGTATAGTGGCTCTGTGGGATGACACTTTCGAGAGATGCCTCAAGACCTACGCCATCAAGAGAGCAGTCCTGGCCCCAGGCTCTAAAGGTAAAAAGGTCATCCTGCTGCCAGTGGCGCTCCTTAGTCCTTGAATCGTTCTTATGCCTCCGTGGTTCCATAGACATAATACAACCGTCTGATGCAAATCCATTTAAAACGTTCAATGCTTTTAGCTGAAATGAAGATTGCCTCCTGTGTGCTGGTTCAAGTTGAGGTCTCTGACTTCATGCTATAATTCATCGGCTCTGCAGGGTTGCTGTTGGAAGACAACCCCTCCATACGTGCCATATCTCTGGGCCACGGCCACATCCTGGTGGGGACCAAGAACGGTGAGATCTTGGAGGTTGACAAGAGTGGTCCCATCACTCTGCTGGTCCAGGTAAGATAAAAATAAAAAAATAACCCCAGCTCCTGTCGCACATCTACTGTAATATTATACAGTACATCAGATTCGACTTGTGCTTAGACAGGGTATTCATGAGGAAGTTCGTTTTCTGCAGTATGCAGGGAGTCTGTAAGGTGACAGCCGTAGTTGGGGCGAACTTTTCTCAAGTTAGTAAAGGTTTGAAAGGCTGTAGATGCACTGAATGTTGTTGGACATCACAGCCAACAACTTCTACTCTCTGTTTTTCTTCAAGTAAAACTATGTTATGAAAGTGTTATGAAACTTTTGCTTCGGCGGTGTGTCAAGGGCACTTACACTTTAAATTTCTCACGTCGTACAATCCTTTAATGCACCACCAACAGGGTGACAAAATGTGGAGGTGATGGATTACTAAAGCAGCTTCCAAGGCTGTGTTGATTGGAGTTGATTTTCAGTGTTGTGCTTGGAATGCAGTGGCTGTCTGGGAGGTAGAAAACGAAAAGGTGGGAAGTTAAATGTCAAAGATTTCTGAAGTGAAGATTGATGTCATGTTTCTCTCTGTGTATTTCAGAGATGTGCCTTAAAGTTTGTGTGAAATTGATATCTGCCTCCTGAAAATCTTTATGGATATAGAGAAATAAGAAATAGAAGTTGTGCTCTGGAAAATGTCAGCACTAAAACATGTATTTCTATACTGTAATTAATATGTTACAATATACAAACCTACAGCACCAGCATAGCCCTGCAGTGTGATTATGTCTATTTTACACAGCACCACAGAATCACCAAGGAGGTTGTTATAAACTGTGATGAATTACTGCTGCTGAATTAAGTAGAGTGGTCCCGCAGTGTCTCCCAGCCTCCCCTGACTGTAGGCAGACAGATCAAATACTATTGATTGCCCTTTTCAAATGCTTTTAATGTACAATCACATTGTGATGGACGGGATCCATCGATGAGAGACGAGAACCAAAGGTCGTACAGGTAACAGGCTAACCATGTTTGTCAAGCAAGAATACTGTTGCCTGTGAAGAAGAGACTGGAGAATTATGATATATGTACACAGAACGGGGCACATTTCTTTAACCTGTTTGATCAGGCACAGCTGCTGCTGCTGCTGCTGCTGCTGCTATCAGAAAGGAGGAAAATATAAAGATTATGCAGATGTTACTGCAAAACAACAAAGCGGTTAATAGGAAATTATATAGTTAATATATTGTTTTACACTTTAGATTTTTGTTTGTTGTTGTTTTTTTTTATTATTCTGTGATGATCATTGAGAGATCATGAGAGATACATGGATGTAGATGTGGATAAAAATAAACGCAAAAAGAAAGTGGACAGCAACACTTGTTGATCAAATACAAAACAATAAAGAATGAAATTATAAGTAAATAAATAAACAAACAAATATACAAATGAGCAAACCAGCACATTCTGCTGAATATTCAGTAATCTTAAAATCAGCCATCGTTACTTTGACAAACTCAGCAAGATTTCTTATAATATGATTTGTCTTAGTTCAGACTAATCCTACAGTATGGTTTAACTTATTAGTTTACCCACACCTAAATTTAGAGGAATTTTTCGAAATAAAGTCCATGTTAAGTATACTCTGTTTTTTTCATTCTTTCTTCTGCTGTCGCCTAAGAGTAAGTTGGCCGACTAAAGTTGAATCTTTATGCTGTTGTATGTGTCTGCAGGGCCACATGGAGGGTGAGGTGTGGGGCCTGGCCACTCATCCCCATCTCCCTCTCTGTGCCACCGTCAGCGATGACAAGACCCTGCGCATATGGGACCTCTCACCCAGTCACTGCATGCTGGCTGTACGCAAGCTCAGGAAAGGTGAGTCACTGCTTCAGCGCGAACATATGAGTATACTTTCTTTGTCTGCTTGGCTGTCAGCCTGACAAGAAGTGCACCGCTCCCAGGGCTTTAACAAACAACTTGTCCTCCACAGGCGGCCGCTGCTGCTGCTTCTCTCCTGATGGCAAAGCCTTGGCGGTGGGCCTGAACGACGGCAGCTTCCTTATTGTGAATGCAGACACCCTGGAGGACCTGGTGTCCTTCCACCACCGCAAGGACATCATATCTGATATCCGATTCTCTCCAGGTCTGCGCTTCACCTCTGCGTTTCTTCACCAGTACAAAACTCCTTTTAAACCCTGTCTGGGAAGCAAATAGGCCTCTAAAATCTCTGTGCCCTTCAAAGCTTTATGTGGGATGCTGTGCAGAAGTTCTGCAGGTATACATCTTTCCCTCCTGCTGTAAGGTGGGGAGATATAGCTGCAGGCCTGACCCAAATTAATGGCTTTCTGTAATAAGGCCAGACAGAGAGACAGCAAGAGAGGAATGAGAAACAGTGGGGGTAGACAAAGTGAGAACAAGAAACTAAACTATCTTTCGCCTGGACACTTAACCTTAATCCACGGTGCAAGTGATCCTGTTTCTCAACCCAACACCCGTGAACCCCTGAGAGCCTACGTCTTAGGCTTGAAGTCACTGTATAGTGCAGTGTAACACTAAGCGGGAAATTGGTTTTGGTATGGTTAAAATACTGAAACCCCTTTGAAATTTCTTATTTAAAATTTATTTTTCATTGCAATTTGTTTCAGGCTTGGTGCTCTGATGCTGCCTGGTGTACTGCAGTCTATAGAAGCTGCTTATCCAAAGCATTTTCTTAGTTTTTTATACCATTACAGTCCCATATTTAGGCTGTACTCTACCTATGCTAACATGCTAAAACGACAGTGCTAAAGTGCTGTTGTTTGTGCAGTAGAGGAAAGGTCAGGGGATCACCTAAGATTGTCTGGTAATCATTAATGTCTGCGTAGAACCATGTGGCAGTCTCGCTAGAAGACGGTGAGACATTTCACAGGATAAGTGAAAACTCAAATCCCCACAATTAGGAGGATTCATCCTCTGGGTACCGTGAATGTCTACACAAAATTTCATGGCAATCCGTCCCAGAGTTGTTCAGATATTTCAAAGTGGTGGACTCACCAAACCACCACTGAGACGTCTCTCTCTTCTGTTGGCTCAGGTACTGGGAAGTACCTTGCAGTGGCATCAGGAGACACTTTTGTGGATATTTACAATGTAATGAGCAGCAAAAGAGTTGGAGTCTGCAAAGGATGCCTCAACTACATTACCCATCTGGACTGGGACAAGAGAGGTAAACATGTTTCCTTAAATACTATTGTCTCAGGAAATCTTTGTAAATTTACGCTTAAGAGCCAATTGTGCATTCAAAATGTCTCACTTAAAAACACCGTGCCCCTCTGGGCTCTTTCACGCACAGGAAAACTACTTCAAGTCAACACAGGTGCTAAAGAGCAGTTTTTTTTCGAAGCTCCTCGCGGCAAAAGGCAGACCATTCCAGCTACAGAGGTAAGCAGGGAGAAAAGGCACAGGCGCGACCGTGGTTATGGCGCTGTTGGCCCACATTTTCCCCTTGGGATCAGAGGAGGCTCGGGGAAGGGCAGTGAAGCATTAACACGGCCCACTTTTCACCAGTATCATTCTAATTTTGGCAGTGGAAGTGGGATAGTGTTTAGGGTCCCTTTAATGCAGTGAGACATTCAGGCACCTTGCAAGATAAACCGCATGAAGGAAATAAGCGTCAGAGCTGATAGATGCTGCTGGGTCTAGGCCCGGTGGCGCCTCCGATGTCCTCTATTACATTGGCTCCTCCGTCTCGCCCCGTTGTGATGCATCCATGCTCTTGCGCTCTTGATCACGGGATCGTCATTAACGGGCTGAGACAGCAGTCTGCTCTTGTTTTATTTTCTATGGATTTGCAACCATTTTGGCGTTTAATGTGGCCATCTCAGCAGACTGCCTGAACTCTGTGAGAAGCTCAATGTCCCAAACCTTTCTCAGTTTAAATTAGGTGGGAACAGGTTTTTATTATTGGCCATGACAGTGCTCAAAAGACCCTGCCTGCCCTAAACCTTTTAAAGGAGGAATTAGACATTTTTGGAAGAATGCTCATCTGCTTTCTTGCATGGAGTTAGATGAGGAGATTGATAGGTGGCAGGTAGATTATGTTACACTTGTACAGGCCCAGGAGAACCGTTTCCTCCTGTTTACAGTGAGGAGCAGGGAGCGCATGACCCCACAGTTGGCCTCTCTCCACTGGCTGTGTGTAGAGTTTGAAATTCAATATAAAATCATCATGTATCACTCTCTTCATGGTGAAGCACTTGAGCACATTTCTGAATTATTGTTTGTTCTATTTTGTTGCCCCTTGTGTTTGATGTTTAAATACTTTTCTTGTGTTATTTGCTGCATAAATACATCTTTACTGACTTGGCTCAGGTGGAGAAGATCGACTGGAGCACGTGGACGTGTGTCCTGGGAACGTCTGTTGAGGGCATCTGGCCCGTGATCAATGAGGTGACGGAGGTGACCGCTGCCTGCCTTAGTAACGACAGGAAGGTGCTGGCAACAGGAGATGATTTGGGATACGTCAAGCTCTTCAGATACCCTGTCAAGGTGAGACGCAATCCACATTTCTTATTATTATGTGGTTTGAACATCTCGACTTTGAGGTTTATGCAAATGTTATGTTAATTTCTGTGTTAATGTCACAAGTGTTACATAAATGTTGTCCCTGTTGCCACAGGGGAAGTATGCAAAGTTCAAACGCTACGTGGCCCACAGCGCACATGTTACCAATGTGCGATGGACCCATGACGACAGCCTCTTGGTGACAGTGGGTGGGGGTGACACATGCCTCATGATCTGGGCCCATGAGCCCGAGAGCCACAGGGAATTCAAACAGTGTGACAGCGAGGAGTCGGACATCGAGAGCGAGGACGACGGAGGTGAGAGACGACTTACTTTTGATGTTTTCAATTTTGACAAACGCTTCCGTTGCTGAAACAAAAAATCTGTATCATTCCCGTCTTTCATCAGGTTACGACAGCGATGTTACGAGAGAGAACGAGATCAACTACACCATCAAGGCCTTATCCACCAACATGCGACCCATGACTGGTGTGAAACCCCACTTGCAGCTGAAAGAGCCCTCTGTTGATGAAAGGTATTTTAAATGAAGCTGTGGAGAGGATTTGCAGAGCAAAAAAAAAAAAAGCCAGTCCTGTCTTCCTCAGTCAACATATCTTTTCTTTTCCTGCGTTTTACTCTGGCCCTGTCCCTGCCCTTTTGAAATAACTCAGCTTTTTCTGCTTTTCTTCTTTCCTTTCATGGCTGTCCATCTGTCATTATCCTGCTTCGTTCTTTAATTCCACTTGAAGACAAGGGGTGGTGAGGTAAGCAGTGTGTATGTTGATTTTGCACAAAAGATAAAGCATCAGGCAGCAGTAGTTAATAGATGTGTAATTATAAAGAAAAGGTAAAATACTGACTGTGGAAGTTTGTACTAGTCTGTGGGCTACATTACAGACCATGTATGGCATGGTCGCTGTATGACCTCCAGTCTCAACCTTCCTGCAGGTTTATAGGTTTGCATCTGTGAGGTTTCCTCTGTAAAGATCTATCTGTTTTAGTAATTCACTTCCAAGCGTCTGTTTTGTTTTTTTTTTCCCTCATGTACAAATGAAGTTGCTGTTTTGGTGTCAGTTCACTCATTTGCTAATGAGCTGCTGTTCTGACAGGCAGGACAAAGTGGGCTGAAAGTTAAAGTGGAGCTTGAAATGAATTTACTTTAGTGTCCACTTTAACAGTGAGTGGAACAAAGTCTGAAGCAGTTGTATGAGAAATGTTTTTAATTGTCAGAGACTCCAGGGAAACCACTTGATTAAAGTGGATCAAGCTTCATACATCAAATCAGAATGAATATTAGAAATCTACACATCCTCTTTCTTTTGAAGTATTGATTATATGGCTGGTGGTAAACACGGTTTACAAGCATCAGATTTTCCATCACTGTAATACATGTAAAATAATGTCACAGACTTTAGGTACCTGAGGGTTATTGATTTATTGGTTTATTGATGATTTCCTGATTTGTTTTGGGGTTGTTATTTTTGTTAGTTTTTTTGACAATGATGCAAGCATCCACGTAACATCTTCTGGGCAGTAGTTGTCATAGAAATGGACTTTGGTTGTCATGGATACACAATGGTCCTGATTCCTGTATTTTATGTCCTCAGTGGCTGTGGTGTTGTGTTACGTGTGTCCAGCAGGCAACAGTGAACGCTGCGGGAAACCTTTGTTCTAATTCTTGCTTTTTCTTTGTTATTGCCGCCATGAAGAGGGTCAAGGTAAGTCTCTTACTATGCCGTTTACTTATATTTTCTCTCCAATACTACTTTTTTGGCCTCATTTGGACATTTGTAGATTAGATATGAAGGGACTGGAGTGTTGTTGTGCCTGTTATAGACACTTGATAGTGTTTCCGCTCCACACACTGCCCTGACTGTAAAACAGGGTCATCGGTATGTCCATACAGTCTTTGCATTATTAATTATTTTCCGTACCATACATACACTAAGTAATTACGGAGGTTTCTTTTTTGTCAAGGAGTCGGTGAAAGCTGTTACTTAGCTGACCTGATGAATGAAACAGACTTGAAAACTTTACTCTCTGGTTGTTATTCACCCAGAACACAGACAACTGTATTTTCCATCTCATAATTCTGATAAATCATGTAAAATCATAATGTTAGTGATGTTTTTGAATCAATGAACAGGACTGTACTCACTGACAGTCTGAAGATGCGTGGAAGTGACTACTTTTACTAGTTATGTTGTCGTGATATTTTACTGTCACATAGTTTTAATTTTACCTTCATCTTCTACATCTATTGACATCAGTCACCCTATTCAAACTTTTACTGCTTTGCTGGAAATACAGACCTTTTAGAAACTTGTGATGCAAGAGGCCTTGACATTTAAAAAATGATTTATTTCATCCCAGCTTGATAATTGTAACTCTTGTTATTTCAGAGAAAAAAATGTACAAAATTTATTTTCCTGGACCCTTTTCTTTGAGATAAAAGTCACTTTTTTGTCTGCAGATATGGAGCATTTTATACAACAGTCCCAATAGTAAACAGTGTAATGTTATTATTATTGTCATCATGATCATTATTATAATTATCAGTATGATAAGCAACTCCTCAGCCGCCCTCTTATCCCAGCTGTCTGTTCCAGGCCTCCTGTCAGCAGAGCGCTGCCTCAGCCAGAGAAGCTGCAGACCAACAATGTTGGCAAAAAGAAGAGACCAATTGAGGTAAGGTGGACTTCACATGCTTAGCAAAACAACAACAAACTAATAGATACAGATGGGGAATTTTTTGCAAACAGAAGGAAGATTCTAATGTGATTACTTCAGCTGAAGATGCTGTGCGCTCGCTCTCAGTCCCGACAGCCTCTCCGGGGACTCTGATGATTCTGTAATCGAATGATGACGTTCTGCTTCAGCCACCAGCTGGCTCTCAACATCGTAGTTGTCATGGCGTTGACCTTTCTGACTTTCTGGCGGTCTTTTTCTGACTCTCCCGCAGGACCTAGTGTTGGACCTGGTATTTGGTTACCGTGGCAATGACTGCCGCAATAACGTGCACTACCTGAATGAGGGGGCGGACATCATCTACCACACGGCCTCAGTTGGCATCGTGCTCAACTTGACGACCTGTAAGTAGACAGGGTGGCAGTTTAGAAGACATGCTAAGAGTGTTACTATTTTCTGCCCTGAAAACAAATATAACATATATGTATTCGACCTTGTATGTGTGTGTGATGTGTGTGTGTGTGTGTGTGTGTCTGTTTTGGTTGTGGTTTTCTTACAGCCTGCCAAAGTTTCTATGTTGAACACAGTGACGACATTCTGTGCCTGACCATCAATCAACATCCCAAATTCCCCAACGTGGTGGCAACTGGCCAAGTAGGTATGTTTGTGAGAAATTGACCTCCTGTGTCACCAGCCGCCTTGTTTTTCTTCCCTGTATCCTGTGTTGTGCAATGTGCGGGGGGATTATTGTACATGACTGACAGCCATACACTTCCCACGAGCTTATCTGCACTTTAAAGCAACTAATGAGCCAAATGATAATTTTTTGCATACAGGAATAGCTGTGTGTGGTTGTCACTGTTCACTGCATTTTTATACAAACCTTCCACAAAGTGTAAAAGACAGGACAGGGGAATTTACAGACAGCAGAAAGTCAGAAAGGTAACAAATCCTTTGTGTTAATCTGATTTTCTTTAATTTCAGGTGATACTGGTGACATGTCAGGTAAGGACATTACAAGATTAATCCTCATTTAAATGAAGAAACATGCTGGAAAAGGAAATGTGTGTGGTTTTAATTCAATTATATTCTTTAAGTTGCTGCCACCTACTGGTCATCTGATTTGAGACAGGTCCTTCCCCATATTAACTTGCTTTATTTTAAATTGTATATATGATACTAAAAAACAGAATATAAAAGCCAAATAATAAGTCTAAACTCTCGCCTTTACCATTTTAGTTTACGTTTTGTTTTTATTCATATTTTAAATTTTAGAAACCCAATTGAACCAACAATGAACACTCTCAGTTTTAACTAGTAATTCATAACGTTGCTGGGGTTTCAGTGACAATTAAAAGCAAGCGATACTTTCATGGTAATTAGATTCCAAATAGTCCTCTTCATCTCGCGTCTTCCTCAGCCACGTCTCCATCTATTCATGTGTGGGACGCCATGACCAAGCAGACGCTGTCGGTGCTACGCTGTTTCCACTCCGGTGGAGTTTGTTCTGTCAGCTTCAGTGCCACAGGAAAGCTCCTGCTGTCTGTGGGCCTGGACCCTGAACACACTGTCACCATCTGGAAGTGGCAGGAAGGTAGACAATTAAAATCATCTTTGCTTCAACTTTGGGGGATTGGGTGGATTAGAAAACCTTTTACTGAACTCTGCTTTGTTTCTCAGGTGCCAAAGTGGCCAGCCGGATAGGTCACACCCAGAGGATCTTTGTGGCCGAGTTTCGGCCAGACTCAGACACGCACTTTGTGTCTGTGGGGATCAAACACGTGCGCTTCTGGACGTTAGCTGGTCGAGCTCTGCTCAGCAAGAAAGGTGTGCTGAGCTCCATAGAGGACGCCCGGATGCAGACCATGCTATCTGTAGCATTTGGAGCTGTAAGTTATTTCCAACCCATAGTAATCCACATTGTTTAATGTTGTTCAAATATCTAATTGATTTGATTTCAAATGTTGCTTGTTCTTACTACATATTACATTTAACCTCTCACTTTGAACCTGTTCATATTTAAAGCTCATCAGATCCCAAACTGTCTGCTTCAGTGTGCTGTGAATTGTTTTTGCATTGCTCGCTCTGCTCTCTTAGGCCACTAGATTAGTGCAGATTTGTTTTCTTTTCAGAATAACTTGACATTTACAGGTACCATAAGTGGGGATGTGTGTGTGTGGAAGGAACACATTCTAGTAAGAATAGTGGCCAAAGCTCATACGGGCCCTGTGTTCACCATGTACACCACACTGAGAGACGGCCTCATTGTCACCGGAGGCAAAGAAAGACCGTAAGTGCTGCTCTGTTGTATTAGTACATTTGATCACCCATCAGTAAGCGATTCACATACATTCACAGCTATTCACGTACTGGTTTATTGGTGGGCAGTAGGGGTAGATGGTGATTTTATATGATAATCTGTGAAAGGGATTTTGTGATTAAAGTATGATGTCAACAGATTATGCAAACTGAAGTTTTCTAACTCTCATGTTGTGTCAGTTACATGGGTTTGGTTTCAGAACAAAAGTCCTCACATTACTATGAAATAAAGTCCTAGCAGGAAAAACAGGTTTAATTGATACCTTTGGTCGGCCACTTTCATTTTGACACTGTCATAGCAGGAAAACATTTTGTGTATGTACTTATAAGTAATTCTTCTTATTATCCAAATGAATGTAATAACTGATACGATTAAGTGAATATGAGAAAGAAACAAATACATACTGTACCTACTGTACATCACTGACCCTGTGACCACCATGATATATATTTATTACATAAAACTGTCATTTCCCTTAAACAGTGGATGAAACAGAAGATGTTTTCCTCCACAGGTCAAAGGAGGGAGGTGCTCTGAAGCTCTGGGACCAGGAGCTAAAACGCTGCAGAGCCTTTCGATTAGAAACTGGACAGATCATAGACTGTGTTCGCTCTGTGTGCAGAGGAAAGGTACTTAATAGATAAGATGCTACTCAATCAATCTCCCGCTCTCATTTTCCACTTCACTGTTTGTATTTTGACCTTTTTTTACTCTGTGCTGTGTCAGGGTAAAATCCTCGTGGGGACCAGAAACGCAGAGATCATTGAAGTAGGGGAGAAGAACGCAGCGTGCAACATCTTGGTGAACGGACACATGGACGGACCTATCTGGGGCTTGGGCACGCATCCCTCTAGAGACGTGTTTCTGTCTGCTGCAGAGGATGGCACTGTTCGCCTGTGGGACATCCCAGAGAAGGTCGGCCATTTCACCCCACACACACACACACACACACACACACACACACACACACACACACACACACACACACACACACAACCACTCAGTCTGATGACAAACCGATCAGCACTCACATATTTCTGTCATTTTATCAGGATGATCACAGTTCAAATGTTAAGATGGTTTATAACATTTCGTAATCACCCTGCATTGCCTTGTGGGAAAAAGAAGATGCTGAATAAGGTGAACCTGGGTCACCCGGCGCATACCATCAGCTACAGTCCCGAGGGAGACATGGTGGCCATCGGCATGAAGAACGGAGAGTTCATCATCCTGCTGGTTACCTCGCTCAAAATCTGGGGCAAGAAAAGGGACCGGCGCTCTCCTATCCAGGATATTAGGTACTGATAGTAGAGTGGTGCAGCAGATATATCAACTTAGTGATATAAGGGAAAAGTAATGTATTGAGCCAGAACTCGCCTTTTATGAAACAACTGATTATTATGTGTATGTTTACGAAGGATATTATTCTGAATTGCCCCCTGGCCTGTTTTGTCATTATTTGTACGCTTCAGTAGCGCCTCGGCTCCTCAGCAAATAATCAGCTTTTTGTCACCAGTCTCGGCCGACAAATTCATGTGGACCTCAGGGATTATAGGAGAATTTGATGGGTGCCATTATTTGTGTTACCTATGGAGGTAACGTTCGGGCAAGACCATGGTGTAGTGAAGGCTTTAGGCTCAGGGAGAAGAGAGAAGCTTTGTTGTGTGAGGTGAAAAAAGCCAGCATAGCAAGAAAAAGATTCTCCAGTTTAATTTGGAGCTAATAGCCGTCATATTTGGCCCAGCACACACTGTCCAGTTGGGGCTCATATAAAACCCTGTCAAAACACACACATTACCTGTTTGGGCAAACACCAGTGGGTCCTCCAGAGAAACTGCAGACGCAGCCAGCTGGGGCCCATAAATCTGCCCAATTTTAATCCTGTTTGGATTGGTATTGAAATGTTGCAGAGGATGAGTTTGCATTCGCTGTGGTTACCTGGCTTCCTGCTTATTCAAACGATTTTTATGTGTATTATGTCTACTATTATGTTTATGTGTAAAAAAAAAAGTATGTATCAAAACTGTATTGTCACTCTGAAAATGTATTTTTATTGATTTGTTTGTGTATGTATTTATGTGTATGTTAAATTTTAAATGTAAAGATATTAAATATACAACACAAAAGCTTCTATTTGAAATTTAAGAATCCATAATCATCTTTAGAAACTGTCAAACCCTAGTCTGTTCACTAGACAGTAAATCTGAGAGAACTCTGGTCTTCTCTAACTCTGCATGTCTCCCTCGCAGGTTCAGTCCAAATTCTCGTTACTTGGCTGTGGGCTCCACTGAGAGCGCAGTCGACTTCTACGACCTGACGCTCGGCCCGCAGCTGAACCGCATCAACTGCTGCAGGGACATCCCCAGCTTCGTGATGCAGATGGACTTCTCTGCTGACAGCACTTACGTCCAGGTACGGAAACATCAGAGGCTCATCAGCTGTGCAGTGAGAGGTCACGGCTGTCTGACCCTAACGCTCTAACCTCCGATGTCTTGAATCAGATATCCACAGGTGCTTACAAACGACTGGTGTACGAGGTGCCGTCTGGGAAGCAGGTGACAGAGCAGTCCCACATTGACAGGATTACCTGGGCCAGCTGGACGAGGTGAGAGACACACGCCATCAATGCATATGTTAGAAAAGGTAATAATGAAGTGATGAGTCTGAGCCCCAAATGTTGTTTCTCTCTCTCTCTCCCTCTGTGTCCAGTGTCCTTGGCGACGAGGTCGTTGGGATCTGGTCCCGTAACACTGACAAAGCAGATGTCACCTGTGCCTGTGTGTCCCACTCAGGCCTTAACATTGTCACAGGAGACGACTTTGGGATGGTAAAGCTGTTTGACTTTCCATGTCCGGAGAAGTTTGTAAGTATGACTACATCATATTATTATTACTGTTTTTATGTTTCCACAATGTTTTTGATTTATTAGGACAGTAATGTGTTCGTCTAATGAAAATATTATACGATCATTTTAAATGTGAAATTTTTCACCTTCATGAGCTGAGATCTGAAAGCCAGTATATATGAAGGATTTAAAAGTTCAAGACGTCAGTGCCCTCCAGTGGTAGAATTAAAAAAGCACTTCCTGCTAACCCTCCACACAGACCAGGATCGTCTCATTTTTCTACAAATGAAAATTCATCAGAATAATTTGAAAGATGCAACGATCACATAAAAAATCTTCATATAGTGACTTTAAATTCATTATAATACAAAATCATCAGGTTTTCAACCTGTGATGTACATTGTTGTGCTATTATATCAATAGTATATATAGTCAATTACCCAGCATGCTTTTCAACTACTGAGAAAATAGTATTGCACAATTAAAATTGTGTGATGGCTTAACTGATTTTCAGCTGGAGCTGTCACTTCCCCTAAAATGTTTTGCACACTGTAATACCCTGTAAATGTGTCTGTGCTGTAAAACAAGAACACTGTTAGCAGTAGTTGCAAAAATGCATCTTGAATGACATGAATACGATCTCTTTCAGGCCAAACACAAACGGTTTCTGGGTCATTCTGCTCACTTGACCAACATACGCTTCACCAACGGAGATCGCTTTGTTGTCAGTGCAGGAGGAGATGACAGAAGGTATGACTGAGGACCCAAATAAAAACTTGGATTTACAAATGATATGACAATCAAATATTAAATGATGCATCCTCTCCCTTTTCTTTTTAATCTCCTCACTAGCCTCTTTGTGTGGAGGTGTGTTCATGCTCCTCACTGAGGATCACACCTGGACCATCCTGCCTCAGAAAGTCCAGGTGTCTCCCAGCACGGCTCTCCAGAGAAAAGAATCAGCTAAAAGATGCATCTCAAGAAAAAAGGAGGACAGACCTGGCAGCCTGTAAATGAGGAAAAGCAGTAATGTGATTTACTGCCTCAAAAACTAGGTGCATGCATATGTGCAAGGCTCATTTTCATCATAGCATCAGTCCCGATTGTGAACACAGGTGGAGGGCATACAGCCCTGCTCTCACAGCATCATATCATCATTGAGATAGAAAAAAAAAAAAAAAAAGGTCATCTCTCTAACACAGTATGTGCATATCATTTCAGTAATGGATAATATTTTTAGAATGAGCGAATCTGTGTACATGTCCCAAATGGCAGTTTTGCCACTTGGCAGGCCTATGAAATTGTGTTACGGACAATGCCATTTTTTAAAACATGTAGCAAACTGAATTAGCCTTAATCTGAGTGTTCAATTTATGAGGGTTTGGATTCTTTTTGTATTATGTTTGTTTTACTTTTTGGATCATGTAGTCATTTATTTGTTCTATTTTTACTGGTAATTCCAAATCCTGTGGCCTTCCTCCTGAATGTAACATCCACTGTTATGTTCTGGATGTCAGCATGCCAAAGCATACTATGCACTGTACACCTGACCTGGTCACTGTGTTACCCTGATGGTTCATTTATGGTTTGTTCATGTGGTTGTGTTGTTGACTGGTTGACCTCAAACCTCCCTCAGCAGTGTTCCCCTCATGACATGTTAACGTGTGCATACTCGTTTGAGGATCTGTTTGTGGTTAATGGGTGTGCATGGCTTACTGGAAGACAATCTGTCCGAACCAAATTCCTCAGAAAACAAAAAGAACGGTTGTAAATTGATGTTTCAATGCACTGTTGCAGTTCTTTCAGTCACTTTTCAGTGTGCTGCTACTGTATGATGTATTATTGTTGCATTTTCATGAATATGAATGGTGTGACTTTTTTCAACAGTAAGTTAATGTTTGTGTAATCAGATATATTGCTTAAATGGAATGTTTTATCAGAGAAAATATGAAAAGTGCAAAACATTTTGCTCCTTGTATTAAGACTAACTACGAAAAAATGTTGCTGCATATTTTGATTTACATTACACCAGTGTAAATATCATTTGTAGATATTCTTTTTGTATATTTTTTGTGAGATGTTTCTTAAATTCCACTTTAATAAAAAAGGCAACCATGGACTTGAGCTTTGAGTGAAAAATGTTGGGTGAAAACAACATAAATAATATGATTCATAATGCTGAGGAACCAATGTAATGACACCAGCAGTGCTCAAACTAACCTTTTATCAATTATCAATAAATAGAAACATTTCCTTGCTGCCCTTTCATGATTCTGTGTGAGGAAGTGATTCATGTGAGTACTATTTAAAATACACAACCTCCCCTGCATGATAACTTTGGACATACACTAATTTTCATATTATAAAGAGAAAAGCCTGAAGATAAAAATATGATATTCACTCAATTTTATTTAAGAAGAAACAAACCTTAACATACCTTAGCTCTTTATATTCATAGATATGGCCTATATACATATTTTACATACAAAGACAATCTAAGCACCGAATAGTCCAAAACAAATCGCAGCTGAATTGTAATAAACTCTGCTGTCAATGAGCGATACTGACTTTAGCTGTCTTCAATGATTAATCACCACCTCTGCCCTTCATTCACTTCATGTCATTTCACACTCAAAAGTGCAAGACTATCTACCAGTTTCACTGTTGACACAAGATGTAGCTATTAGCAAACTGAATTAGGAACTCAAAATATCAGATAGTTCAATATCACATAATACCCTGAGTTTACGGTTTATTAGATACATGTTTACTGTTAAAGACAATCCAATATGATAGCACTATAATAAATTGTACTTTTGTGAAGCCTATAATTTTCAGTTTTTGTTGACATTGTTTCAGACAGGTGTTTATTCATCCCTATGGTTATCAGATGTAATATAGTAGGCTGAAATGTGACTAATATTTTACTGTATTTTGTACATGTGTACCTGATAAATTGGTAAATCAGTGTATTAAGTATTATTATTATTAATCGTTATTATTATTATTATTATTATTATTATTAACGGATGAAACAGGGAAGCAGGTTCATAGTTTGACAGAGAACGAGCTGCCACAGGAGCAGCCATGATCAGCTTGAGGATTCTTCAGCACTAGGAAGGTGGAGCGGATCAGCTCCTGGGTGAAGTCCACTGTGGCTCCTTTGACAAACTCCAGGCTGTCCTGGTCCACGATAATGCCCACTCCTCCCTGCTCAAACACTCTGAGGAACAAAGAGGACAGGAGTGATTTAGTGAAGATACAAGTGACTTTCAGGAAACAAAGACTTGAAAGCTAGATTAGTGGCATCTTACATGTCATCCTCATTCCTGTTACCATCAACAGCAAACTTGTACTGGAACCCAGAGCAGCCTCCTCCCTCCACTTGTATTCTCAGGTACTCGCCCTTCTCCATGATCTCCCCAAGTCTCTGGATTAAGGGGGGGGGCAAACAAGGTGCAAGTCACATAAACTTCAACGCAAGCTCTGTTGGAGACATCCAAGACCAAGTTAGACTAAGTTATCAATGTGGTGACACCACAAAGGCTTGTTGACAAGTGTCTAGAATCAAACAATTTGATCTGTGATTAAAGCTGCACACTGTTGATCACTTGTACACATTATTTACAATGTTTGGGCCTTCAGACCCTCATCACCTACAATGCTATTATTGATAAAGTGACAGTGTGTGGGAGTCTTTGGTTTCTTCACATTTCAAATGTAGAGGAACCATGAAACACAAATGTTTGCCCGATGCTCCCTATAAAGTCTGACTAACCTGATGTCATGAAGTTGCATTCTTAATACAGTTCCACTGTCAACACTGGCTCTGACTGTAGATTTATGATTTTTATACACACATCCCCAAAGAGTAAGGTTCTTAATCGTGGGTGTAACTGCTGACCTTCACACATGACTCAGTGAGGTGTACTTTATCTTCAGATGGACCTAACACCGCTGGCTTCTCCTGGGCGGAGGCGCTACTGAAGCGCTGGAGCCCCGCGGTGGGGTTTGGGGGCAGCCGGTATAACTGCTGGGTCACACCGGGGTTGTTCAGAAGAGTAGATGCCCTGCAAAACATTAAAACGTTAACATCAGATCATATGAAAGCAGCAGGACTTATAACGTTACTGGCCCCAGTGCTAGCTTGTTACCTAACGGTAGCGTTAAAGGCTAGCTTGCTAACTATCTTCAACACACTATTTTTCTATCAAAGAGATTGTTTAAAGGTTAATATTTTGACCAGGGACATCCCAAATTATGTATACGATTTCAGAAAATGTACGTTACCTGGCCAGGCTCAATAATTTTGACTTTGACGCAGATATCATTGCTCTTCTAACGAATGACATCTTCCATAACAAATGTTGGTAAGTTCCACCCCCTTCAGATGACGAAAGAGTTATCTCGATCTTATTGGCTAAAATTAATGTCTGTGAAAACAGACACGCCCATGTTGGTAGTATACGGCCAGTTGATTCGTCAGTTTACCTGCCAACCATGAGGCATTAGGGATAAGACCCGTCAGGAGACTTTGGGTTTGTACTACCTTGGTTTTGCCTCTCAGGAACTGTTTTACCAGGCTGTATGCCGTTCCCAACAAGAACCACCAATCAAATACTTACATTGAGTTTAAGTTTACAGATAATTTGCTTCATGCAGTGTTGAGGCTCTCATCTGCCACTTACAGCACAGGAGACGGGAGCGGGGGTTTCCTGACAGGCAAAATATCGGGCAAAGAAAATATTTCTTTCGCATAAATAGGCGTTGCTTCAATCTCGTGATACAGGGAAATAAATAGTGGCAGCCTACTAGCAGTTCCACTTCGCATGTTGACTGAAGCTCATCAAAGGTACAGTCTGTTCATTCAAAATTACTTATTCTTCTTTGTACTATATCATTTTTGCGACTCACTGTGTTTGAGCTGTTTTTACCACATGGCCAGGTAGTCGAAGAGAATTTGTTCCTCATTGTGTTAAATTTTGTAATCACTGTTACATCCGCAACATTTGGGGAAACAAACAAGAAGTCATATGATTCAACACTTTCTGCTGACTGCTCGAAGGCACACTGGTCCGATGAAGTTTACTTAACATTGCGTCATGGGTATTTCCTAATTTCTAAGGTCTTGCCAAAAAAGAAAAAGAAACATGGATGTCCGGACTGGTTTCATCGTCTCACTCTGCTTGATAGGATTCACCTGCGCGGCACCAGTGAAGTACAAAGACTGCGGTAAGTTTCACCTGAGTTTTCTTCCGCCCCAGACTTACTTCTCTCTATGTTAACCGGTGATCATCGCATTTTAAATGCAAGATATGTAAATTAACGGTGCTTGTACTCTTACTATAAAATCAGAAAAAAGAACAGAGTACTTCAGATGTTTTGATTTGTTCAACCATCACTGCAAAATCCAAAGACTTTAAAACAATTATATTTGGAGAAACGGATGATTCTTACATTGGAGAAACGGGGAATGGATGTTTTACATATAATTACCTTAATTCTAAAAACTGACGATTGATTTTCTTTCAGTCCACTTAACTGATTAATTGACTACACTGATGTGCACCCCTCACACCTAGATTTTCATATGTCCCACGGAAAGTTTTACCTGTCCAGAACACTATATGTGTACACAATATATATACACTCATGTGCACATATTTGTGGTAGTCCAGTATTTATTTAGTCACCTGAGTGGTCTGACATTCCTGTGGAAATAAATATTCAGCAACATGGCATTGCATAGATTTTCCTCATGGCCACAGAGGAAATTATATAGTTTGTAATGTGTTGGTCACATCTAATGAAAATGGAGCACATTTTTAAAAAGTGATGTCGGCAGTATTAGCATTTATTTTTTTCATTCATTCATTCATTTAGACTGTCTTTTCCATGTTTATATTCAGGCTCCACTTCTGGCAAAGTGGCTGTGGTGGACGTTAGCCCTTGTAACACTCAGCCATGCCAGTTACACAAAGGACAGTCTTACAGTGTCAATGTGACATTCAATAGTGGTAAGTGGACTATAAATGGATAGATATGTCTTCCAAGATTCACAGCATAAATGGTTTTCTTTTCTTCTTGGTTTTAAAAACCTTTGCTCTCATGATGTGATGTCTTATTGTAGGTGTGGAGAGCCAGACAAGCAAAGCAGTGGTTCATGGTATTATTGCTGGAGTTCCTGTCCCCTTCCCCATTCCCATAGAAGATGGCTGTAAGTCTGGAATCCAGTGTCCCATCAAGAAGCAGCAGAGTTATCACTATCTAAACTCTCTGCCGGTGAAGTCTGAGTATCCCGCAGTAAGTACATGTGACATTAGCAACGGCCATTTTTAAGATGGTTTTTCTTTTTAATAATTTAGTGACAATCCACATTTAAGGTCTTAAAATTGCATCTAATCAGAGGGTAATTTTGTAATGTGGTTTCATCTTGGGTATGATGTAAGCAGTAATGGAATAAGCATTCAGATCCTTAGATAAAGGAAGTAAAGGAAGAGAGTAAAAAACAAATTTTGGCTTTTTAAATTGGTTCAGATTTAAGTTTCTCTCTTCCTTGTCTGAGTAGTGACTTTGTCCTCTTGCCATGTGTTTTGTTTCTTTCACTTCAATTTTTTTTTTTTTTTTTTTTTTTTTTTTTTTTTTTTTTTTTTTTTTTTTTTTCTAAAATGTTAAACAATGTGCACCTGCTCCACTGACTACTACTCCTCTTCTGCATTTCTAGATAAAGCTGGTTGTGGAGTGGGAACTGAGAGATGACAACAAACAAGACTTGTTCTGCATCAGGTTCCCAGTTCAGATTGTGAGCTAAACTGGCAACAATACCTCAGACAAATGTGCATTTTCTTTTTTTAAAAAGGGATTCAGCTTTGAGTAAAAAAAAAAAAAAAAAAAAAGTTAATGATTCTAGTTAAGATCTCATTTTATTCATTCATCAAGTTGATTTTTTTTTTTTTTGTTTTTGTTTTTAAGATGTATGTGTTTCACTAGTATGCAAGACTTTGCCTCACACACATCTTAAATCTTACTGAAACAAATGAGAGGTTGATTTTCACTATGGATTGCCTAACAGTCGATTTTTAAGAGTTGTGGATGTGAAATAATGCGGGTTAATGTTTGTAAATGACCCTGGCTTAATTACATTCCACTACAATGCAAATGTCTTGGCTCACTGGCTGCTGTGTAGTCAGAAAAGGTACATGCTGTACTTTTTCTTTACTTCTAATTTTGTAATATTTCTTACTGACCTTGTGCTACATATGAAAAGTAAATTCTAATAAAGAAATCTAATGTGTACCCAAGTCGCACTATATGTGAATCTGACACGAGTAACCCAAGTTGTTTAAGTGTCTTTTTAGTAAATTTTGTGCTAAAAGGACTCGCAGCTGTTTTTTAGCTTGTTACATAGCTGTCAGTCACTTGTCGCTGTACTCGGATAAAGTCTGCCTCTGATTCAATGTCGCTGATGGTAATACTGCTCATCCCAGGTTTTCAACACCTGGTGGTGGAAAGGCTTTTAGATGAATAACAGCCTTAAAATGAGCAAAACACTTTACTGGGGACATAAAAAGAAGCCTTGAAATACTTCTGAGATTTTATTAGTCTGAGCAAAGGCCAGCAGCAAGGAATAACAGTATGTATGGAAAGAGAACAAGTTCTATTAAAGTAGATTTTGTAAGACCGACGTGGGATCGTAACCAGGTCACAAGTACAGTAAACCAACATCAACTTAAAGCAAGAAGTCCTCCCTGAATAGAAGCAAATGCTGTTGGAGAACAAGCTTACAACAAAAGAATATACTTAAACCTCCACAAGGCTAGCTATAGTCAGGAATGCAAGCTTGAGATGCAATGCACTGCAGTATGGAGGGGAAAAAAACTAACATCCAAACACAAACTTTACAATTAATACTGAATACAGTGTCCGTTTAGTCTATAACATAACCAGAACCTTCAAATTAGTTTTGTTTCTGACTTATCTGTGTGAAAGAACAACCCCACAAAATACCATTATCTCCAACACAAAATAAGTAAAACGTAAGTAAATGGGTTAATTTTTGTACTTTTCTAACCAAAAGTCAGTCATTAAGGCAATATGAGTTACAGAGTACAGCTTTGGCTCTTTCACTGAGACTCCTGCTGAATGAGAACTAGTTGAGTATATTTGAGCAGATATCAGTCATCAGGTCACAGCTTTAGTGCAAGCAGGGCAGAGGGGGAAACTGAATTACTATCAATACAACTTGCTGCTTCTTTCTCAGATCATTTTGATGAGTACAAAAAGTGCGGATTTCTTGAACAATGTTCAGTTACAAATTTGTAACATGGAGGAAGCTGGAAGATCTTTCCACAGTTAAAGTCAACAACACAATGTTGCAACACATCCCGTACAGCCAATCCCTAGCAGTCACTGAAGTGGACTATCAAACATGGAGTCAGTCAATGGTATGAAACTCATAACAAAGCAAAGTTGATAGGGCAGGGTACCCCTTATTGTAGTGGTAGCTAGGCAGGTGGACGTCACATGAGAGGCTATAATATTTGACCAGACTTGGTTATCAGTGGCACATAGCCAAATACACCTACATCGTCAGCCCCTGTTTCACTTGTATAACTTAGGCAGCATCTTGGTCGCTTTCTTCTATCGTCCGTTTTGCTTCAGCCTTTCCAGCCGCTGGAGCAAAGCATTCCCAAAGGCTTCTCTGTATCCCGGACTCAGTGTGTCCAGAAGGGAGTAAACTGTCTCATGATACTGGTTGCTCAAATCTTCGTCCACTTGATCGAAAGCATAGCCCACCACCTGTTTGGGTAGAAATGAGAGATGTAACACTTTGCATGCTTTGGGGTCTTTAAAGTGCATATGATGAAGAATAAAACAAGAAACCACTGTCTCACTGCGTCTTACCCTCAGTCCTGCCTCTGTGAGCTCAAGACAATACCGATTTCCCTCTCTTGTTTCCACATTTATGTACGCCACATCCAACGCACTGTTGAGACTTTGTGACACGTGCATTTCAGTGACGGCGAAGAGTACGTCATTGACCACTGCTTCTGCCTCCAATCTCATGTCCTTGACGTCACCAAGCTCAACACAGTCCTCATCAAATGAAGAGACAATGGGCTCCTCGGGCTGGCAGTCTATTTCCATCCCCTATAAGAGAACATCAACATTACTGACTGACTCAGCTGGAGCCAGATTTGACTGGATTCTATTAAAATGATTTAAAAAAAAATTTTTTTTTAAAACTTCTCCATTCACATGAGTACACTTCAATAACCCTGCAGATAACTAGGACTGTGTCAGAACAAGCTGTTCTTCACTGTCATGGCAACAAGGTTTCCTGTTGAGTATTATACTGACACAGTAGTGCAATCAAATGAATGCCTTTAAACTACATCTATAACAGCTGGTCATAAACACTGAAAAAGGTGTATTTTTTGCAACAGTCAGTCATTTGACTGTCAATAGTCAAGAGTTGACTCAGCTGCAGTGCTTAAGATACAGTGACAGTGTATAACATCATGTGTCTGAAACAGAAGTGAAAGACATGCATCTGACTGTTCTGTGAAGTTTTTTTTTTTTAAGTTCAAAGTGGACTATTTTTAGTAGCTAACATCCTCTATGAGGTTGGTTGGTTATATGAGGAAACATGTAAACCAGTTTTGGAGGAAATTAATCAACATGTTTAATCTACTATTGTATTTTATTAATTTACTAAAATAAATACAGTTGTTTTAAGTAAGACAACAATACACAAGTGAAATAAATAATCTGGGATTTCCAAACAAATGATAAGTATTCAACACAGACTGAGTGTGAAAACTTTCAGAGACACTTCCTTCCTCTAAAATCGTTTAGCTGGTTCCTACTTGGTTTAATTGTAATTCATCAATTCACAGAAAACCAAGATTTAAACCCGTTAAACTGCAGTTCACTGATGCTTCCAAACCAATCTGACAGAGCCTGTTAGGAAGATGATTAGTGTGTATTCAGTTGTGTAAATCTTATAATTCTTGCCAAAGGGGTTTCTACAGAGTACCAAATTAAGGGTCTTCTTTTGTAAATGAGAGATTTCAGTTCTTGTTTTTTTTTTATAAATTAAAAAAAAAACAAAAAACAACTTTCTGATAAATAGTTTTGGTGTTGAAGTATGCTGTCATTCAGATGCTGCTTCAGTCATTTTTTAGTTTCTACACACCCCCTATCTGTCCTCTGGTTCATTTGTTAAACAAGTTGAAACTTGTCATGTCCCATTTATGTTAAGGGGCATTAGGTTGTGCATTCCTGTATGAGCCTTTTTCCTGCATGTCAGCTGTAGCCTGTTGCTTCGCATCTGGCTTCGTCATCATTAATTATTTTTGCCTGGATGCCCTTCATTGGCAATGAGCCCTTGTTAGAAAGTATTATTGTGATTTGTTCCATTTCAATTGTATATTAAACCATATATTATTATCATGTTGTTTCAGGGTTTTTTTTGGCTGTTGATCAAACCTGCAAAATATCTTCTTGGCATTTACCATTGAAGTTTTCTAGACTGAACCCTTAATGCTGTTTTGACTAATCAACAAATAGACAGATTAAACACAGTCGACAGTTGATTGCATTAATGTGCATGTGACATCATGTTACTGCAGTTGCTCAAGGTGGAGCTGATTCTGACAATTTCACACAGTGTTGACTGGTCTGATCTATTAATATGCATCATATTTTATAAAATGCTTATATGTTTTGTGTGTAAAATCTTAATTTGTAAAGTAACTAGTACTTACAGCTGCCAAATAAATATAGTGGAGTAAAAAATGCAATATTTCCTTCAGAATTGTAGTAGAGTAGAATTATAAAGTAGCATGACACGAAATACTCAAGTACCTCAGCATTGTACTGAGAAGCACTTCCTTGAGTAAATATATTTAGTTACTTTTCATCCCTGTCAGAATAACACATGCATTACCGTCCACAATGTGAGCTACATGTTAATCACATGAACATCACAGCGACATCTTTAGGACTCTGAGCAGCCTTCTTGTTTAGCTAGCTGAAGCAGAACAAGTGTAGTTATTGTCATTAAAGACATTATAGTTATTGCTGAATCAATGTATGAGTTTCATGCAAATGTTATACATCGGCCAATTCATACAGTTATCTATACTGATCTTCTGTAGCTAACTTAGATGGCAAACATTAGCTATATTTTGGGGTAAACTCTGGGAGAACTAACAGCTAAGTCGCTGCTCTGTTTAACGGTAGCAAAGTGATCGACCGTTGTGTAGGCTATAAACGTATTTCAATCACTTTGTTTACATAAGAAAATGCATATAACATAACATTAAAAGCGGTAATCACGTTTGAGTTGAGTCTGTTGCAAATCCTTTGTAACCAAACTGCGTTCATTTTTCTCACCTCCTCGCTGGTTGTGTTCTTCCGGCTTGTGGAAGCTTCCAGCCCACTCCGGGCTATACGGACAAGGTTCAGTCAAATGAGCGTTCACCTAACCTTTATATACATAGTTGTGTTCAGGCTCTGGTAAATGTACAGCCAGAGTAAAAAATCACTTTCACGGACTATGCTCCTTGTTTCAAGTCCATCTCATTTGTGTCTAAATAACCACCTAAAATAAATCTAGATCCAATGGGGTACTACACAGTTCCGCTACGTTATGACATCATTGTCTAATCCCTTCTCGGCGTGTGTAGGCTTAGTCGGTGCGGAGTCATGAAAGTGTTTGTAAACAACTCAGTCAGAAGGTAAGTTAAGAGCTGCATTAACATCTTCAGCTCTGCTCACTGACTCATGCATGTCGGTATATCTAACTGGCATATATACGTAAATTGTTTTGCCAGTGTACATCTGTCGTGTGTTGGTAGATAACTTGGGAAATGTTGGCTTTTAGGTTAGCTAGCTAACTAGCAAGCATGTACCGTTTCAACCTTAGCCTGCCGTTAGCCGGCTAAGCTAATGTGTCCTCACTCTGCCGACAGCAGTGGAGCTTGCTAGCCGGCTAGTTAGCTTGATGACATGCCTTTGTCTAGCCAACAGTCAGAGCGCAGCTCCCGTCTCCTAACTACGATGACAGTTTTGTTTAAGTAAACACAGCTAAGAGTAGCTGATGACTAGCAAGATTGTGGCATGCTAATAGCTCTTTCGCAAGCGCGTTTAGCTAGTTTGTACTGGCTCTAGAATTGGGGCAAACGTATGCTGAGAATAACACTTGACAATTAATAATGCACTATTTTATAACGCAACCTAGGACAACTTTAAACCTGTCTCTGTCTTAAACGAACGTATTAATGGTGCTTGTTGTTTTCGGCTGTGTTGTAAACATGTGTTGAGTGTCATGTTGTGTCAAGTGTCAAATTACAAAGGGGGCACCATATGTGTGTGTTTTCTGTAGGCGCAGCAAACTGGAGTCGGACCAATTCCCACACGCATCCCTGAGTGTCAACACATCCTCCAAAGTGTCCCTTATCTTGGGATATGAAGGATGTTTGAACTCACGATTTTTTGATGTCTTTAAGTCGACAGGATGACACAACTGTAACACCAGTGACTAAATTCATAGCTGTTTGAGTGGCTATAGCATTCCAGTTGCATAGCCTCCCTCCCTCTATCTTTCATTACCTGTGTACTGTACACCTGTTGAGTTAAAATGCCTTGGCCATTTTCGGAGTCCATCAAGAAGCGGGCCTGTAGATACCTCCTGCATCGTTACCTTGGTAATTTTCTGCAGGAGAAGCTGAGCTTGGATCAACTCAGCTTAGACCTCTATCAAGGCACTGGATCACTTGCCCAAGTGCCATTGGATAAATGGGTATGTGTAATGTGACCTTTGTAGCATAAAATACACCAGATGAATGTATTTAATTTAAATACAGAATCTGCATGAACTAAAAGAAGCTTCAGCATTATGTCTTGTTCCTCAGTCTCTCAATGAGCTCCTAGAGACGGCAGATGCCCCTTTTGAAGTAATCGCAGGGTTCATCCAGACAATTTCTCTAACCGTCCCATGGGCAGCCCTACTGCAGGAGAACTGTGCCCTAGAGGTCAAGGGTTTGGAGATGGTGCTCAGACCAAGACCAAGAGTGGGTAAGGCCACTGCAACACTATCTGTGGAAAAAACGGGTTGAGAAAATATGTTGTTTTGTCACATATAAACAAGCTGGCAATTCATTTTCCTGAAAAGCCAATTAATGTGTCACTACTGGCTGTTTTTCCAGCATCTGGCATTGAGCCCATGTACTGGTCCAGTTTCATGACGAGCAGCATGCAGCTTGCCAAAGAATGTCTCAGCCAGAAACTCACCGACGATATGGGAGAGAGCTTTCAGCCTTTTGAGGGATTAGAGAAGTTTGCAGAAACGATAGAGACAGGTAATATGATCACAAGTTAGGCAACATTTTATTTTAAGGGGTTTACTTTGCTAGCATTGCATAAACTGATTTTTTTTATTTTATTTTCTCTCTTGCAGTTCTGAGAAGAGTCAAAGTGACATTTTTAGACACTGTTCTCAGAGTTGAACACATTCCGGAAAATTCTAAAACTGGAATTGCTCTAGAGATACGAATCAACAAGTAAGTTTTTTTTTTTAAGTAAAACCGTCAGTGGGACAACAGTTGACTTTCCATATATTAAAAACATCTAATAATCAAACACAGAATAATTCCAGGAAAAATATAATCATATTGATAAATATTATCAATCATGAAGGGAAAGATGTAGATGATGGGAAGCATCAAAGATAGAATTACGATTTGAGCGGTAAAAAAGGCTGCAGCTAAATATATGGAATATGTCCCCAATATATAACATACCATATAATGTAAATCAGATGTTGATACATCAGTCTTCAGTGTTTTCTTGTAGGTCCTTTTCAAGCTAATTGCGTTCTGTGGTTACTTTCAGGATTGTTTACTGTGATGAAACAGGCGAGGAGAGTTCAAGTGTGAATGTGCATCAGCCAACCACATTTGCACATAAAAACCTGCAGATGGAAGGCATCACCATATTTTGGGATGAGTTTTCAGATGTGTCTCGAGCAGGATGTAAATCTTCACCCACTCCAACGGTTGGTGTAGCGAGTCTTTAAAATGTGGCATAAAAGAGTTGTATCTATAAGCCTTTAAAAAATATATTTCTTATTTTTCAGGAAACTGAGCCAAAGCTCTCCCCTAGCTGGAATCCCAAAATAATATGTGAGCCCCATCCCCAGTTCACAGAACCTGTATCCTCTATAACACCCTTTGAACCTGTTCAGGTTGGGAGCCTCGGTGGTAGAATTGAGTTGTCCCTCACTCTGAAAAATAACCTAGCTATGCCTGGAGCAAAGGTAAATCAAACCCTTATTAAAAAATATCATAAAATAATGTCCATTCTTATATATTCAGTATTATGCACTTGTAATGTCAATAATCAGGCTGTCTGACATGCTTTACTTTTCAGCTGGATGTTGTTGGACATATTGATACACTGATTTTCCTGCTGTCCCCACGGCAAGTTCATCTTCTTCTGGACTTGTTTGGAGCTTTCTCTGGTGGAGGTGAGCACCCATCTCTTGATAGATGACTTGGATCATCCAGGGTATAAATGTCCCCAAATGATTTATTTAGATATGGAGTAAATAGATCATTTCTTGCTCTTTGTGTGAAGGTGCACGTGAATGGGCTAAGGATAGAAAGAGTCGACCCATACAGCAGGAAGATGAGTATCGGCTCCATATGGAACTGAACCGCTGTCTGAAGAAGGATACTGCTGTGCCAGGAGCAGACCCTGACCTCTTTGAGAGCCAGACCACCAGAACTGTGTCAAGTCGAGGTTGGACTCAAACACTAAGTCAAGATGAAAGTCAGATGTCATAGTTGCTTCTATCTAATGAAAATTGTCCTTTTCTTTATTTTCTGGTTGCTGATGTAGATGATGTGTTCTTCTCCATGGCTGATATGGACATGTCTCACAGTTTGTCATCTCTGCCTCCACTTGGTGAACCACCTACTGTTGACTTGGATTTGTCACTTAATAGCAACTACTCCGCCTCCCCAGGAGAATCTCCCTCTGGAAACGCAACAGTGAGTCATAATGTCACAATTGACACATTGAAATATGATGTATATTTTCACAAAACAAAGAGGTATTTAAACGGTTATTTTGATCATGTGTGTTGCAGCTTGTGTGGTGAAAATATTCCAGATGAACTGTTCTCACATAATCTGGCATCATATCTGTGTTTGCAGGCTCTGTGGGATGATTACATGGATGTACCGCGACAAAGAGAGAAGCAGGCTAATGAAACACCCGTCCAGTCACGGGATTCACAACTCCCTCAAAAATTACTGAGACAGACTTGTAAGTATCACAATATAACAATATATTTTTACATTCTTTATACAAGTAACTATTAAATACTACTCCCTCTGCCTTCGAAAAGGGAAATTCATTTGCATGTTTTCATTCCAACCAAAGATTACATCATCTTATCTCCCTGACTACTTCCTCCTCCAGGTTCAAAGTGTGCTCTCTGACCTATAGTTTTTACCAGCTGAAAATGAAGTATCTGTATGTAATGTATATCCGCTATTGTTGTGTTTAAGCCCATCCAACCAAAACCCATGGTGATGAGTCAAGGCCAGAGCTGGTGTTAAGGCTGACACTGAGCAGCCTGGCTGTCTCTGTCCTCCACATCGACCCGCTGCCACCACCAGATGCTGCTCCCAGTCCCCTTGGCCCCATGGCTGCACATTTCTTCAGCATGGTGGGCCCAGGCCAGCTCGCACCAGCTGCTTTCCTTCAGTCTCGGACAGTGTTTAATCAGGCTTGTCCCCATGACCACCTCAGGTGCACTTTTATTTTCCACTAATTCCTGTTGTACAAGGTAGTGTTTTTTGTCTTGCTTACTGTAGGACAGGGTGTGAAATATTTGTCTGACCTCCATCTGCAGGTTTGTGGGCCAGGGTCTGAAGATAAACTATGAGCACTGTCAGGGATCCAGCTTGAGGACATTTAGCACCGACATCTCCCTCAACCAGATGGAATTTTTGGAGTGTCTCTTCCCCTCCGAGGCTGTCATTGGTGGCTCCCAAAGAGGCATTCAGTATACTGAGGTTAGAATTTCAAGCCTGAGCTAAACACATTTTGCACTGCACTGAGCTTTAGTTGATTAAACACTGCATATAAACTCAGTTGCAGCTGGCATGGCATTAGGAGTGTTTCTCACTAGTTTTTCTGTCACACCTCAGCTCCTGACATTTGACACCACAGCCAGTGCTGATGCGACGCTTACCACCTGCCTTCACCTGCTTTACAAACAGGCTGAGCGCAGGGGCCCTCAGGTAACAGCATTTGTTAGTCCAATATGGAACCACCATACCAGCACTTGATACACAAAAAAGTTTCTGCATGGTTGTCTGGCATCCATTCAGTCAGCCCTTTGCTTCTTTAAGCAGGGCGGCCAGGTTCGCCTCAGCACCATTCCCAGGAAGGCTGAGATCCAGGTGGAGCTTGGCCCTGTGCGCTCTGAGCTGGACATCAGCATCGTAGACCGCCTCAACTCACTGCTACAACCTCAGAAGTTGGCCACCACAGAGATGATGGCCTCCCATATGTATACATCCTATAATAAACATGTCAGCTTGGTAAGGTTCCTCCCAGGAACTATTCATTTAAGACTAAAAGAATTTTTAGAAATATGAATGCCTCAAATATAAAAATATAATGTCACAATAATTATTATTACTGTAGCCGAGAAAAGAATTGTCTATTGGTAAATCGCTCGCATAATTATCATCTCTACAACATTGTATGTAATCTACATCTTTGTGTCTCTGCACTAATTTTTCAGCACAAGGCCTTTACAGAGGTTTTCCTTGATGACAGCCACACTCCAACGAACTGTCACGTATCACTGACTGTCAATGCCCCAGTCCTGGGCCTTGCAGTCCGCTTCCCCATCCCTGACCTGCGCTCAGATCAGGAGAGGGGCCCTTGGTTCAAGAAGTCCCTGCAAAAGGAAGTACTCTACCTGGAGTTTGAAGACCTGGAAGTGAAAACAGAGTTCATGGGTGGCAGCTCTCCTGACCAAACCAAGATGGAACTCACTTTTAGGGACCTTATTGGTATGTAATCCACATAGTTTCCAAAGTGCTCTTTTTTGAACGAGAAGCTGGTCTTAAACTAATTGCTCTATTGTTTTTTCTTTATTTCAACAGGGAAGTTCCAGGAGGAGCCAGATCAACCAGCTGCCCGGTTCCTCAGAGTGTCCCACACCATGGATGGAGACATGGCAACGTCTGAAAGTGTAAAGTTTGACTGGCCGAGGTAAGTTTATCTAATCAACTCCAAACTGACATGTCCATTCAGGGGAATCTTTCATTGATGTTAATTTTCTCTGAGCAGGGTTGTGCTGAAGATGAACCCCACAGCAGTCCACTCGATCCTTGAGCGCGTGACAGCTGAAGATGATGAGGGGGCTGAAGATCATTCTCTTGAGGAGGAAGAGGAGGAAGGGGCTGCTCATTCACTGAAGGATGTGTGTGACTTTGGGAAACCAGAGCCATCACCCTTTTCTTCGCGTAGGGTTATGTATGAGAACGAGGAGGTGGGTCATGGCTGAATAGTCACATTCATTTAAAATGTTAAAAAAAAAACCCAGCCAACTACTGTTTATATTATTACATTTCTTTGTGTTGAAAAGCACAATTTTTCCTTTAAAACATTAAGTCAATGCAGTGGAGCTTAAAACATCTACTAAATGTACTGACTTAGAAAATATCCAGGTTTATTAACACTGCCTGATTATTCATGAAGGTCTGCTATTTTTAGGCAATTTGTCAAATTCAAAATCCTTCTAATTTGGACCATGGGTGTTAAAAACATGTTATCAATTCATAGATATGCTTGATTAGAAGAAAAGGCTCATTTGATGTCCAGCAGAAAATGTATTTCATTTTACATGAAATCATTTCTTTCTATATATGCTTAATTGAAGAATTGCAATTGCAGTATTGATGGTGGCTTTGGTCCAAAGCACATGGACTTCGTGCAGGGGTAGGAATTTGCATTGAGGGACGTGACTATCCTCTGGTTGATGTATTAAAATGTATGACAAATGCATCATTATGCAAAAAGCAACATGAGCACTGATTTGCATTCCTAACCTGTTGACAGAGCATGTGGTGAGGAGCCCATGTTTCAAATTTTTATTTGTTTATCTTTTATTCCAGATGGTCATTCCTGGTGATGTTGCTGAGATGACAGAGTTCCAGGAAAAAACCATGAACAACTCTCGCTTCATCCTTGAGTTGTGTTTCCCTAATGTGCAATTAGCGCTACCCAGCAAAGCATTTTATGAAAAACTACACAACAGGTAAGGATATTAAAAAGCAGGATGGTAATAAAAAATACGACAAAGTAAACTGGTAAATATTAGGGTTATGGTCATGAAAAGAAAGTCTGGGTTATGTGGTAGGCAATTGACATTTAAAACTTTTCCACATGTGTGAATGTTTTGTAGTGGAAAATTAACAGATAATCAGTTGATTAAGTGTTTTTTGGCACTTTGGACTCCCAATTCTGTTTAGTTTACCTCCCAGGACTTAATCTCTACTGTAGTTGTACCCATGGAAGACATGTCTATGAAATACTTAATCTCTAACTTTCCCACATCTAAAATCAATGTTCATAATATTTTAGGATAAACAACGACCTGCTACTATGGGAGCCCACAGCTCCATCTCCAGTTGAGACCGTTGAGAGCATGCCATACGGAGTTGGCCTCTCTGTCGCCAGTCAGTTGATCAACACTTACTCCAAGGACAGCTTCAGCCAGTTCCGCTCTACTGCACCTGAGGGTGAGGCAGCAAAAACATTTCACAACATGTCGTAGATTTTAAATCCTGCAGTGAATATTTGTGACATGAGGTCATTTTAAAACACCCTGCAGATTTGATCACTTCATAGACGTGCTTTGTGTTGTGCTTTCAGAGGACACCAGCGGCTCAGAGGAAGAGAACATGCACTATTACTCTCCTGCCTCTGACCTGGGCCTCAGGTCTCGCAAAAAGAAAAAGCCCAAAGCCCAGAGCAAGACCTCCCAGAGTCTGTTCTCTGTCATCCTCAGTGTCAATCACGGCTTGGTGGCTCTTCAGACTAATGCTAAGGTAATCACACATTCTTATTGAAACAACTTACTGTTCTCACAGGTTTCTTTGGGTATTCCCAACAGCTTGTTTAACAGACAGTTTGGTTGAGTTTCCATCTTTTTTTTTTTTTTTTTTTACAGAACGAGGATAAAACTATACTGAAAAACAAGCATGGCGAGTTCTGGCTGGAGGTGAAAAACACTGTGCTGTTTAGTGTAACGCAGTATGAAGGCCACAAAGACCAACACTACATCTGCTTCCACACCAGTAGCATTTGCATGTATCACCAAGGTAAACCTACTGCACTGGTTCACTATAATATCACTGATGTAAAAATATATAGAATAATCCTCTACTGTGTCTGCATCGCTGCTGTTATATCATGCATATAGTTATTTTTATTCACTGATGTCCCACTCTGTCAAACTCCTCAGGACTTATGGATGGAGGCACCTCTGTCTCAGACATTAAGTTGCCTTGCAGAACACATCCCCATTGGCTAGAGCCAACTATCTACCAATCAGAGACATCTCCTGAGAGATCCTCAACTCCCTCAGAGGGTATTGGTCTGGAGGCCCGCAGCATGGTGTCTGTCGCTGTCAAAATCTCATCACAGAACGCCGAACGCAACGTCAAGGTAGGAGACTCAGATAAACCTACAGGGTGGCTTCAGATCACCATGGTATATTTTTATCCTATATATATATTTTACCCTGTGACTGTCTGAGACACTGCTTAAATATTTCCCACAAGGCTTAATTTGTTAGAGATCTAATTTCTGTCTTGGTACTATATACTGTGGCTGTCATTACTATAGACGCCAGCACCGACTCTTTCATGGCCACATTTGCCCTGCAGGTGGGGCTATAGTCAAAATGGATGTATTTTTCTGGTTCTACTCTCCAGTCTAAACCTTGACCTGTAAGTGTGCAGTAAATACTCGTGTTTTATAAAAGGGGACCTTGACCTGTAAGTGTGCAGTAAATACTCGTGTTTTATAAAAGGGGACCTTTGAGTTCTCAGAGCCATGCCATAGTAAGCTGAGTTGAGCTAAGTCAACATTTTTATGCTGGGAACCACCACACATAATTATATGTTGATTAATGAATTATTCCCAAAATGATACCCACACAGTAGCATCTGTTTTAACACAGATTTTATGCAACACCACATTCAATCAAGCAGTAACTCTAATTAAGCAGAACTGGTGTTTAAAGTATATCAGTCATGGGGCGTCATGTAGCGTAGTGGTTTAAGCAGGCGCCCCATGTGTAGAGGCTACAGTCCTCGCTGCAGTCGGCCCCGGTTCGAATCCCGCATCGGACGGCCTTTCACTGCATGTCATTCCCCCTCTCTCTGCCTCCCCGATTCCTGTCACTCTCCACGGTGCTGTCCATTAAAGGCATAAAAGCCCAAAAAAATATACTTTAAAAAAAAAAAAAAAGTATATCAGTCAGCTTGCTTTTGGTTTGCTGCTGACTGTGCTAATGTGTGTTAATGCAGGAATTTCTGGTTGCTGTCGGAGTGAGAGGAGCCACGCTTCAGCACAGAGTTGTCCCTCCCAGCCTGGGTTGGTATGACCAGGTAAGACAAAATGGGTCCACCACTTCACCACCAGAAAATATTGTACAATAAAATCAGACATTTGTAATCTTATTGCCAATTTATGTGCAACAGATTGTTGACTTTCTGAATGTTTCTGATGAGCCTGTGTTGGGTTACGCCCCTCCTACATCTGTCACCACCCTACATTTACACCTATGGAGCTGCTCTCTAGACTACAGGTAAAAAGAACCTCAAAAGCTCAAACTCATTTTAAAGTTATGTGTTGTCCTTGCATTTATTCTTATGCGCCGTGTGCTTTTCTATTGACAGACCCCTTTACCTGCCACTCAGATCCCTCCTGATTGTAGAGACTTTCAGCATCTCCAGCAGTGTCTCTTTAGATCACTCTTCTTCAACACTCAGGTATTAAACAGTTTACAGTCTCTGGTTTTGTCGCCGATATGAAACTGAGAGATGTAATTGCGACTTAGCTATAGAAACAATTGCCTTTGCTAAGTAGAACATGTTGTTTGCAGGATCATTTTGGACGAAGCTGCTCTGTTCCTCTCAGACAAGAGTAATGCAGTCTCAGTTAATCTAGCACGTGGTAAGATGACCTCACTGTTTTCGTATAAACTGCTTGAAGTGTTTAAAATGCAGCGTTGACCAATGTTCGCTTTTGGTTTTTGTCACAGACTATGTCCAAGTGGTAGACATGGGGACACTGGAGCTGAGGATTACAGCTGTCAAACCTGGAGTGGATGGAAAGTTGGTAAGAGTTGTCTCTCTCTAAATGGCATTGATGTTTCAGACCTTTTCTCTTCAGAACAAATATCACACATTTCTACATACTTTTTCATTGTCTCTTGGGTGACAGTCAGAGCCCAGATTTGAGCTGCGCTGTTCCAGTGATGTCATTCACATCAGAACGTGTTCGGACTCCTGCGCCGCCCTTATGAACCTTATCCAGTATGTAGCCAGCTATGGTGACTTACTGCCCCCTGGAGAACCAGAGGCCAAGCACAGCAGCACTGCACAAAGAACCAAGGTCAGCAGTGACCCCATTCATTAGTAATAGTTATGTAATAGTTATAATACAATTTCAAAATCCTACCAGTCATACATGCTTAGTCTAAGCGTATTTTTGGACAGGCGGAGTTTCCTAGCCGGCCCACTTCTCAGACCTCCCTGCTCGCTGAGACTGAGCAGCAGATGTTGCAGGACCTGATGAGTGAAGCCATGGAGGAGACTGATGGGCAGCATACACCAGGGCCGCAGCAGAATGGTGAGGAGTTTGTTCAGTGAGAATTAAAGTTATAAATCCTTGACTGATGTAACTGTGCTCATTGAGATTTTGTAACATTTCACACATCTGCAGGTGCACATGAGGAGCAGAATCATGACCATGACCCACCTCGCTCGGACCTGTTCCTGTTCCCAGATGAGAGCGGCAATTTTAACCAAGATTCTAGCCCCACTTACCCCATGCTTCACTCTCCTCTCATCACTCCTGTCCCTAACCTGACCCAAGAGACGGACGACTTTTGTATCCTGGAAACACCTGGTTCCAGAGGAGAGGTTGGGATATACTCATTCACACAGTTATGGCTTTGTTACAGTGATTTTGTGAACAGTGAACTTGTGCTGTCTCACTGAGTGTAATATGTCTTTCAGGATCGTGACCAGGAGCCAGTGGTAAAGCAGCTTACTTCAGACCCAGTGCAAATCAAAGATGATCACTTCAGTCAACCTCTGGATGGGAGTGATTCCAGTCGTGGAGCCATGAACTTTCCCATCCCAGAGGTGCGCTACCTCATCAAGGAGATCTCTGTCATCTGGCACCTTTATGGTGGGAAAGACTTTGGGAGTGCGACTTTCATAGCCTCTCCTGCTAGAAGCCGGGGGTGAGTCATGCCATGTGCTGTTAAATTGTACAGACGGTGTTTGAATGTGCTCAGAGGGAAACAAATTGTGTTTTAATTTTTATTCTTTTCTCTCCCTTGCAGGTCTACACCTCATACCTCCCCCTCTCAAACTCCAGTCCGACAGGCGAAGGCTTCAGGACGGGCAGGAGGTGGAAAGGGAAGGAACCCTGATGTCCTGATGGAGATTCAACTCAGCAAGGTAAAGTTATTCTTTGGTTTATTATGGTACACTCAATCAGATCATATAAATGCCTCAGATAATTTTTTCACAGTTTAAAACCTTTTCTTTGACCTTAGGTGAGGTTTCAGCATGAGGTGTACCCACAGGCCCAGGTGGCTTCTGGGTCAGCAGTGGACCAGCCAGTTTCCCGGCAGGTGTTTGTTGTGCAGGACTTGGAGATTCGAGACAGACTGGCTACTTCACAGATGAACAAGTTCCTCTACTTGTATTCTAGCAAAGAAATGCCACGCAAAGCACATTCTAACATGGTAAGAAAGACAACACACTCAATTTAACCCAGTGTTAAGTGTTGGCCTGGTGTAACTTCTTGTGTGCTTTTGCTCATAGTTGACAGTTAAGGCTCTGCACATGTGTCCAGAGTCAGGCCAGGCTCCTCAGGAGTGCTGTCTGCGTGTTTCCCTGATGCCTCTTCGTCTCAATATTGATCAGGTACACAACTTGATACAGATCATTTTTCTAGTGTTTCAAAGATAAACTCAGCTTCCTCAGTAAAATGTTTTTAAGTGACAGCTCTGTTTTTTGTTTGAAGGATGCATTATTCTTCTTGAAAGACTTCTTTACTAGTCTTACCACTGAAGTTGAGTTTTTCTCACCGCCTGCTCAAGAAGGTAAAACTGATAATTCACACAAACATCCTTAGTTGTAAACCTTATTTTCAACTAAAAGCTCCTGATGACGTTTTGTTTCGCAGCAGTCTGTGTTTCCACAAAGAAAGCAGCTGCCCCCGAGATCTCCTGCAGCTTCTCCAAGCACGCTGGCAGCAGCCAGGACCCGGCTCCAATCATCTCGGTGCCTGCTCAGAGACGCTTGAGCCACAATGGTTTCTCCTCATCTGGCAGGGAAGAAATTATTGATGAAGCTTCTGCTCCCTCTTTCACAGACCAGCCAATCTTCTTTAGGTCAGTGTAAAAAAAAACTAAACCCTTTGGAAGAAATAATTCAATAGATTTTTCTGTATTTGGTCACATTTTCTTTTCCTAACAGGGAGTTTCGATTTACCTCTGAGGTTCCCATTCGCTTGGATTACCATGGGAAACATGTCTCGATGGAGCAGGTATGTGGTCTAAGAGCACTTTGCATTAATTCCACATTATGTTATTAGTACTTTATGAATAACTAAATGACTGCTTTACTTCAGGGAACATTTGCAGGGATCATTATTGGGTTGACACAGTTGAATTGTTCAGAGCTGAAACTCAGACGGTTGTGCTACAGACAAGGGTATGTTTCTTTCACACACCACAATACACAATGTGTCAAATATGCGATTCCCTATTCAGAGAGAGTTTTCCAAATATACTAATACTTGTCTGTCTTTCAGATTATTAGGTGTGGATAAGCTGTTTTCCTATGCAATAAACGAGTGGCTAAATGACATAAAGAAGAACCAGCTGCCGGGTCTTCTGGGTGGTGTAGGACCTATTCACTCACTGGTACAGCTCGGTGAGTCAAACACATGTTTTTAACCCAGTCATGAGCTTTTTTGTGTTTTCAGGTGCATTTATATTTAACCCATAATATAGTGAGATTGAGCTTCTTCTGCTAAACTTATAAACTTTCTTAATGTTTTTACTGCCATACTCAATACAATCAATGTCTTTGAAGCTGGGATAACATGTAATTCATGATTTCATTAATAAACCGCTGTGAATGTCATTTATAGTATGTGAGTTAACCGATCCAGGTGTATCTCTCAGGTCATGTATTTCCCTGTTCTTATGATGAATGTTTTGTTCAGTTCAGGGATTCAGGGACTTGGTCTGGCTCCCGATTGAGCAGTACAGGAAAGACGGTCGGATAGTCCGCGGGTTTCAGCGCGGCACTGCCTCCTTTGGAACCTCTACTGCTATGGCTGCTCTGGAGCTCACCAACAGGATGGTGCGGACTATACAGGTAAAGTAGCTTGTCGACTGTCACTAAAGTGTCTGTATTCATTAGTACTGCCTCGTGAAGCATCAAACAAATATATGGCATTGTCTGATTTTCAGGCAGCAGCTGAGACAGCCTATGACATGGTGTCTCCAGTGCCTGATGAGAGAGACACAAAGAGGATAAAACGGTTCTCCCATTACGGACTGGCTCACCAGCCTGTGGACCTGAGGGAAGGTGTAGCCAAAGCCTATACTGTGGTAAAAGAGGTAAACAAGCTTAAATTAATATTTCAGCTCCAGTAACATTAATGGGAATAAAGTGTTGTTTATGTGTATAATTGTATGGTGTTCTCCATCTACAGGGGATCACAGACACTGCACTGACCATCTATGACACAGCCACCCGGGAGCACGAGCAACGTGGGATGACGGGGGCAGTGGGTGGAGTTCTCCGACAGTTGCCACCAGCAGTAGTCAAGCCACTCATTATGGCCACTGAGGCCACCTCCAATGTTTTAGATGGGATGAGGAACCAGATTCACCCTGATGCTCGCCAGGAGGAGTCGCAGAAATGGAGACAGGGCGAGGAGTAATTCTTGTTGCCATATGGTACCTGAAGCCATGACTGTGCAGAAGCAAAGAGCTGATAAATGTGTTGGAAACTTTCTTCAGAGCATTTTTGAAGAGGAACATCTCAGCTGTGCATTACAGCCCTGGTGTAAATAAAATACTGCTCATCTCGTGGCAATTTGAGCTACTGTGATTCAGCTTGTGTCAGCTTACCAGTTCCCTCACAGTGCCTTCATGGTTATCAGCATAGTCCAACTGTGTGTTTCGTCAAAGGGATGTATGAAGAATGATGAATTAATGAGCCACATATCTTTATGCGGATTTTGTTCTGTTGTAGAATAGACAATGGCATTTTAAATATAAAATAACGAAGAAATATGCTGTTGTCTCATGAAGTGCAACCATTTGCTTCGTTCTCAAACAGCTGTTTACAAGTTGTGTGGTTACATTCGCTTATCCTACTTGGTGTTGACGAACACTAATGTCATAGGTGTAATGACCCTTAATTTATATAACGTACTGTATGTGGGCGTTTGTTATTTACTGTAAATATTCCTAATGTGTAACATTTCATGCAAATACAAGAGCACTAATATAGAAACTGAATGTGTTACAGCTGTGTACATTTCTATAATCAGCACTTTTAAGCGACTTGAAGGGTTATTTGCCCAAATTTATGATGGATGGGAAGATTGCCCAAATTTGTTATAAAGTTTCACAATTTTATTTTGAGCTGTGATCAACGTTGTGTAATTTTCACAGAAGCTGCTGTCCTGAAAAGCTGCTTTTTAAATTTAAAAACAGTTTCAAATGGGGTTCTTTTGGTCAGTTTGCTCACATTTTCGAATTGTAGATACATACTTGTACAAGGAACTACATCAACTCAAATTCTTCAAGCAAAGTCTTAATATCCTGCTCGATGGATTTTTTTTTTTTAAAGTGTATGTTTGAATATTGGTACTTAGCGTGATATGTTGTGTTGCAGATATTTGATTTGCTCATTTTCTTGTTTATGTGGAAAGAATATGTCTTGTACATACGTGTACAGTTGATCCTTGAATTTGTATTAAAAGCATGAAAGGGAATTAAAAATGGTTCAAGTCAACGCAATGGAGTGTGGTTGATGTGATCTTGCTTTTCATAATCTGAATGTAATGGACTTGTAGGCATTCCTATAAGTCTACCTTCATACCCATCTCATATGGGAGATTTTGGAGAACCAAAAATGAAGTTGTCATGGATGGATTTCTGTTTCGTGTTTTGTTTTGATGAGAATATTTTCTTCTAAAAAACATTTTATTTTGATACACAGTAGCTTAATTTATGCTTTTATTCTGAAAACCCCGCAGCGTTTGTCTCGAGATGTACTTTGAAATATAGAACCCGTTAAATCGGAAGTTGGTCATGTTGGCATGGCAACAGAACGACGGAGCATTTTTTCTTCTATGTTGTAGGTTGTAAGGCTTGTCTGTCTACTTTCTGTCAATATTAGCTCTGTTAAAACTTAGGCAATGGTGGACGTAGCTGCTGATTTGAGCAGCTTTTCTTTTGAGACTGGACTGACAGAAGATGAGAAAAAGTTACTTTACCTTCGTGCACGCGCAGCTGGACTCACTTTTTGCGGGTGCGCGCACGCTCTTTACTTGTGCAAACTTGTCCACTCACTGAGGTAATTTGTCTCTAAGCCTATTTAAAGTGATTGTGATACACAGGGAGAACTTAACAGTAACTTAAAGCAGAGTTTATGGTAATGATTGAAGTCATTCTAATTGATTCAGATGTATCATCACAAGTCCCGCTGCACAAACAGACTCAGTAGCATCAGGAGAAGACAGTGACCTCTGTGTGGGAATACTTGGGCTGGGTCACATGGGAAAACAGCTGCTTCTGTCCCTCCTGGAAATGACTAGTATCAAACCATCACACATTAAAGTCTCCACAAGAAGACCAGAATCTGCAGGTAGACTGATATAAATATTTATTCAAGGCACCTCTGTGGCCAAATCGAAAGCTCATTCAGTTGTTACAATACAGTGAAGCTTACTGAATTAGACAGGGTGGCTTATGTTGACTAATAAGTAGATACTAATAAATGCATTATGTTTTCTGTTCTACAAATAAAAATGTAATTTATTCATTTGTAACAAAGGCAGCTGTCACCACTAATACAAAAATGTTAACATGCTCAGTTTAGATAGTAGTCATAACCACATGATATTCATGAGTTAATTATTAAACACTACTTTATTTAATTAATTTACACCATGAGCCTACACTGAAAAGGTCATATTTACATACTCAAGATGCTGTTCTTATGTTTGTCGTGTTGCCTTTGTGTTTCAGCTGAATTTGTCCAGATCGGGGTCGAGTGTTTCTTTGACAATCGCAGACTGGCTGCATGGGCTGACATTCTGTTCCTCTGCTCTCTGCCCTCTCACCTCCCTAAAGTCTGTGCTGATCTCCACTCTCACCTGTCAAAACACTGCCTCGTGTACAGCTTCACCTCTGCTGTGCCTGTCACCAGGTACTGCAGCACTCATACAAACATACAACTAACGTTTTTTGGTATTTTCAGTCAGTATATCCCTCTGTTTTGAATTTCTGTTTCAGGTTAGCTGAACTTCTTGGACACAACTTCATTCTAAAACCACAGTATGGCTTTATGGGTGTTGACACTGCAGATGTGTGGCTGTCCTGCACTGATCTGTCCATGGCTTTGAAAGATCCTTTGCTGATAGAGGCATCGTGTCCTCTTACAATGAGTGGTATGTCATGTTGAATTATTGTAGACATTGAACTTGTTATGTAAGATGTAAGGGCAAACACTTTTGCCAAATGCAAATTTGATGTTGTGAGACTTCAACCTTGATTTGACTTTTTTTGTATTAATTAACTTGTATTCCTGTATAACTTTTAATTTGTCTTGTGACTCCCATATACTATAGGTGCCATCACTCTGAGTCTGAACTGGGTGTGTGCAGTGTTGTACAGCCTGCTGAATATCTGCACCTCTGCCAGTCTGCCATCCAGTGATGCCCTCTCTCTGATCAACAGCCTTTTCAAGGAGAAATGGACACACACTGTGCAATTAAATGCACAGAGTTTCATCAGTTCATCCTTTGCATCTTCCCTTCGTGGAGAGGAGTGAGTACAATACTGTATACTTAAAGGATGCAGTGCTGCTTTTGTTTACCTTAACCAGGATAATGTCACTGCATATTAAGTGATAAGCTCTAAACTTCACTTTGGTGCAGTGTTACATCAAAGAAAAGAAGAAACAACTATTATATAAGGAGAGAATAAAGGAAGACAAAGAAAGCACAGATTTAAATTACTGTTATGCTTTGACTTTGTTTTCCCTCAAAGGTCTTTTCCCTGGATTTCTCTCACTGATGCCCAGACCAAGGAGACACCACTGCTGAGGTTTCTATCAAGCAATAAATCTATGCAGCATGGCATCTCTGTGGCATACAAATCACTGCTGGGGACACCAGTATCATTGGACACTTACACTCTTATGTAAATATTATAATTAAGGATGTGCACCTCAGTAGCCATAGTACGTTTAAAGACTGTGCCCCTTGTGTTGAACATACAGTTGTGAAAATTGTAATGAATAAATTTGAATAAAAGGGACAATGTTTTGTGATACCCACAGCTATATGTTATTTTTAATATTTTTGTTTTTCATACATAAACAGTATGGTAAATATATAGACATATAGACATAACTCTTTTTTTTTTACACTGCACAAAAAGCAGGACTAGTTGGTATATTCTGAAATATATTGTAAATCGATCAGATGATAACCTGTCATCTTGATGTCATATCAACCTCCCTGCAGTCTAGAAACGAAATAAAAGAAATCTGTCTCTCTCCTCATATGACGTGGCTTTAGCACATTGTTTTAAAATCCATATTACTTAGATTATATGTTGTAGGAATTAGAGCAGCTGCCGGAAGCCCTCGGTGAGGAGGATTAATCTCTTGAACAGGATGTATGTGCCGCCTCAGATTCGCCGATTTTCGTCAACACTCGAGAAAATACGGAAGTCTCAGAAAATTCGCCTGTTTTTTCCTGTCAAGCAGCAGCACCGTGGAGATCCGTCACATGATTGCAGTGATATGGAGGCGTCTTCTTTCCAGATGACCAGAGTTGGATCAAAGTAAAACCGTATCGACTTTGCAGAATATCAGCGTTACATCGTGGTAAGATAAGTTTGTGCTCAGTGTGCCCGCTGCTCCGGCTGCACTTTTACTGCTTGTTAGGTAGCTAACGTCAGCTAACCAGCTAGCCAGCTGCAAGCTAATGTCAGTTTGCCAAGATGGAGCTAGTTAATGAGACCAGAAACCACCACACATACACACAACTCCTTTCTAGGGCTTTAGCTATTAATTCACAAGTCTGAGCTGTGGTTAACATGGTCCATTAGTGTCAAACAGCAGTTTGTTTAATGTATCCAAACTGCGTTATCAGGCTAGTTTCAGTGTTGTCATCTCTTTCCCTCCCTGTGGTTGGAAGGGGCGGGGTTTCATCTTTTCAGCCACGCAGACTGAGGTGTTTGCCTTGTCTTTACAGCCATGGAGAGATTAGAAGCTACATCAGAGCTCCAGTCACGGCTGTCATCCCTCTCCTTCTCGTCTTTTCCCGGAATAACATCCAAACAGTGCGACAACAGGCCGCTTGACAGGTAACCTGTTGCTGCAGAAAGTATTTCTTATAATGCTAATATCAGGACTGATACGTAATTGTAGTTATGTTTATTGCATCTGAATGTCACCACCTTATAAATATTGGGCTTTATTTAATGCTGTTCATCTATATTCACTTCAGGCTGCAGAATACAGATCTTTCACAGAGCTTTGTCCAATCTGATAACCAGGCTAATATGGATGAAACCAAGGAAGATTCAAGGCAGTGTTCAGAGGTAGTTAATGTTTAAGTATGTTAGAGAAGCTGTCACTGAGTAGCAATAAACAGGGAAGTACAATCTAATACAATTTTTCATGTAATAATTTGTCTTGAATGTGTGCATTTTGAGGGTAATGAAGAGGCCCCTGCTGAGCCGGCCCTGGGGGAAGGAGGCAAGGAGAACAACAGTGCTGGGAGCTGTCAGCTCTCCTCTGAGATGAAAGGTGAGGACCTGCTGAGTGTGCCATCATGACTGCTGCTTTGTTTTATCTACAATTTAAATTCAGAGGTTTCATAAACTGGTTACAAATCTTTTCAAAGTGTAATACAAGCTCTAAAAATATACATCTACGTTTTTATATGGATTGTGTAAGCTAGATAAATAATTTTCTGCAATGCTCTTTGTGACCACACTGCCATTTGTTCCTCCTGATGGCAGCCCAGATGCCGCCCCTGAAACCTCCGACAACATGGACATCTGCTGCACTAAAGGAGCTCAAGGCAAAGCTTCGACTGGAGAAGGACAGCGTGGTGACAGTGTACCGAGGCGACATCATGACAGTTCACGTGCCCACTGTACCCGAGGCCAAAAAAGTGTGCTGGGAGTTTGCTACAGACGGTTATGACATTGGCTTTGGAATCTATTTTGACTGGACTCCTGTCACAAACCGGTCTATCACAGTGCACATCAGTGAGTCGAGCGACGACGAAGATGAAGAGGAGGAGCTGGAAGGTTAGTTGGATGACGTCTTTAAAAAAATATCAGTTGTTCTTTATTTATAAAACACACCCTAATTGTGTTTTTATTGTGTTTTCCTGCAGCTGGAATCTTAGACAGTGCGTTGACTTTGTGGTTTATACGATTTCTGTTTCAGGGCCTGTCAGTAATGGAGATGTTGAGAAGGGCTCCAAAAGTCAAACCAACTCAAACTTGGCTGAAATCTTACCTGTATATCGTCAGGACAGTCACTTGTCTGTCTACGGGGGGAGCCACGATTTTCCAGGTGAAGGCACTTACCTGCTGAAGTTTGACAACTCCTACTCACTATGGCGAAATAAAACTCTTTACTACAGGGTTTATTACAGTGCCTGAGATGTCAATCTATTGTTTAAGAATGTTATTCTTAATAACAATGAATTATTTTTGATTCCATACTTGGGAAAAAAATTAAGTTATAATATAAAAAGTTAAATATAGGCATATCTATTTTTATCACTACCAGCTTGTGTTGCCACATGTTGAATTTACATATATTGTCAGATAGTTCTGCTCCAACATTTGCTCCAATGTCTTGCTGATATATATTTAAAGAAGCCTTGCATAGGTGCCATGTTCCCATGTATGCACTGTGCTATTTGGTCAAGTGCCCATCATAAAACATATATTGTCTTCTGCCGTAAGATTTCTATGGTAGCAGTGATCAGGGAACACCTGCAGAGAATATATTTCACCAAGCCAGGTGCTTAATCAGCAGTGCTCTAAAGAAATGGAGGTTTTCCGTTGCGTGTGTGTATGCGTGCACTTTTTATGATTATGATTGTTCTGTTGCTTTGTTGTTGTTACTTGTATTTATCCTCCTGCTTTGTAGCGTAAATTATTTTTTATCTGTGCTAAATCCAATCGTGATAATGGAAAATACAATTATGAACACAACCTCTGTGCACAGACATGTTTTCTATCATAGTGGTGTGTTGGTAAAAGATTTAAGTTGAATGTACTGAAGCAAGTGGTAACAGTTTTTCAGAGTGTGCTTTTTATGACACAAATAAAAGCCATCCCTTATCACATAAAGCTCTTATTATGTAATATAGATTCAATATTTACATTTGCCCTCCCACCTTTTACTTTGCTGTTTCGGAAATAGGGAGCAGTTGTAATAGTTAATCTAAATGTGTTTTGTGCGCTGCAGGTCTATGGAAGTGAAAGTCAGTGTGTTTGTTTTTGAATATCCTCCGTGCATCAATCCACTACTTTGGATTTGGTTGTGTTGGATAGTTTTGTTTCATCCTGTTTTTAAAATCAACGCTTCTACCATGTTCACTTGTGCGCATGTTTCCAAAGATGTCACAAATTTGGCTGCTAACACCGTACACAATGTAAAGCAACCGGTTTAAAGCCTCCCATGTTTGCTGTACTGTACCTTCACTGTAGGTTATGATAATATTTGTTCCTGAAATTTATATTCCACAATAAAGAGAAGATTGTCTAATTGTTATTGTGATTAATTTGAGGATTAGATCAACTCTAAAAAAGAAAAACACTTTGAACAGTAATTAGTAGTTTCTTGTACAGAAGCTAAATGTTGCAGCATGATTAACTTGAAAAATGTCATTAAGACTGCTGGTGTGTGTAGTGTCTCATTTCATAAAAGTCTCACTGCAGTTCCAGGATTAGAAAGCGCTTCAGGATGGTCCCTTGTGTGTCCATTAAATTGTGGCATTAGGGGATTGATGTCATTGTTACAGAGGGGCTGATGAAACCAGGTTTTATTTTCAGCTGTCCCTAAAGGCCAGTCGGAATCCAGAGTTACATTGAGTGTCATACATGTTTTACTGGATTTCTAAAAAAGTGAGATAGACATATTCTTAAATTGTTCTTATATGACGCTTCTCCAAATATGTTGTGTTTTAGTTATAACTAAAATCTTCAGTTAGAATTTAATAATTACTGATGATTTGATTATTTTGAAAGGTGTGGACAGGATATATGCAGTAAATTAATGAATGTACTGATAAATCTTTATGCTTTCTTTTGCAGATAAAACTAAATTTTTCAATAAATATACAGTTATGAATATATTATCTACACCACCCATCAAAATTTCATGTTTCATTTATTTATTTTTGTGTCAGTGGAGCAGATTATGCTCTGCAGACACACAGACTAGTGTAAGGTGTTGTTGTATTGTATTAAATCATTTAAGTTGTGTGTAGAGCTTTTTACTTTTCCTGTAATCTCCAATCAATCAATTCAAACTTACGACTTCTACTTGTCTGTTTGATGACTTTTATAAATTTTTTCTTAACATTATAGCTGTAATCTGTGGTTTTCCTATAAAAATGGCTCAGAGTGCCCTCATATAGGCTATATATATGTATATTTAAAAAACATCTCTGAAAATAAACCATGTATTTATGGCTGTAATTAATTAGTAGTTCTACTTAAGTTGTTTGCACAGGTGCGGCAAGCCATTGATAAAAAAAAAATCCATGGGAGAAAAAAAAATCAGTTCTGTTCAGTAATATTTGGCCAAATACGGCACTAAATTAGCTAAATTGAGCCGCCTCTATGTGCACTGCACACTGACTCCTGGTAACACAGTCAATTAATTGTGATGCGTCACAGGTGTGCGTTTTTACAGCGACCTCGAGCTCTGTTCAGCCAATCACAAGCGTTTACCGAAGCTCCATTTTGCACCCAATTTTGCGGGATTTCATAGTGCGACGTCTCTGCTAGAACAGTCACCTACGACCCTGAAACAACATGGGGAGGCTGAATTTTTATGTCCTTTGGTCTCTGCGAGACGCTCCACGCCAGTTTATCAGGTATAGCTACCTTTCTGAAAACCTCCATGCAGCCGTTTTCCCCAAACACAGCCATTCAAACACGTTGACCAGTTCTTTCCTTTGGCAGCAAATCCAACCGAAGGTGCTTCCAAGTCCACATCCCGCTGCCTCTGCCCAAACAGCTGGTCATCTTTGGTCTAGGAGAGTGGCCAGGCAGTGACACAACAATCTCAGTTGATGTTCTGGTCAGTGCAGAGGTACAGTCCCAGAATATTGGGACTCTGTCAGTTCAAGCAAGGTATGTGGAGGAAATAGATACTTACCATACAAAACAAAAAAAAGTGTCTCATGTCTAAATTTGTTAAATCATCTTTGAGCTCAGGTGCCTTACCTGGGAAGGTGACTGGAGCACGGACATTGTCACAGTGGCAGCAGAGAGGGGCAGGAGAGGAGTTTATGGCAAGATTGTGCTCACAGTGTGTGGAGAGGTATGAGCTTTTCAGTAAATGAAAGTTAACCGTCCCCTGTTGAGGCTTACCATTAGGAAATCAACCATAAGAATTTCAAAACTTGTAATGCAAAATCCGACCATGAAACTTATTAATATTGGTTGTAGTTGAAGAGGCGCAGTTTACAAGCACAGTCTGTGGGGTTTTCAGTTTTTTGTTTCATGCAATGACTTGTGCCCAGCCACAGGATAAAGCCAGTGTCTTCAGCAGTACTCCTCTGGTTCAAAGGAAATGTCTGTTCCCAGAACAGCACACTGCAACTGATCTCTCCAGCACATTACATGAAAGTGCTGCAAATGAAACGGTAAGATAAGTAGGGTTAAAATTGTTTTGCAGTCGTCTACGCTTTTGTTGCAAGTTTTCTTCATCGTCCTCTCTTACAGATGACTAGCTGTTCCTCACAGTTGGGTGATAGTGTTTGCTTTGCTGAGATCCAAGTGAATAGAATCGACACCAGTGATTCCACTGTGGGAAATAAACCGCCAGTTTGGCCTACGGTAAGAGCCATGCTTGCAAACTTATTAAGGTATGCATGTGGTGTATATAATTGATTCTATGTCTCGTAAAGGACAAGACACCCAGGCGGACAGTAATTAATAAGAGAGGCTACCTGACATGGAGCTCTGAGGACATGGACAGCCTTGCTGAGGACATAGACCAGGCTTCAACCCCCAAGAAAAAGAGACTGTCCAGGATGAACAGCCAAGAAGAAATGACAGTGCAGATAAAGAATGCGAACAGAGAAGGTCAGGAATAAAAACATTACACCTATCTTTTGGTCACATATGAATGCACAAAATGGGGTCTGGCTAATATCTTGATTTAGTTTCAGTGTGTCCATCGGCTCGCTGGAGCCATACGATGTGTCTGAGTGACCCTGACACTGCCATCCTCATTGGAGGGGAGACGGCAGATCAAAACTACTGCAAGGACTCCCTGTGGAAGCTTGAGTTAGGTTGGTGGAGTTCATTTATAGCGTATAGCACCAAAGGAGAAATCAAGACAAACAAGAAGGCCATAAAATACCTATTTAAATTGAATGTATTTCCATGTGCTTTTGTCATATTTGGTTACCTGGCCTCTTCCCAGACAGTGACTTCTGGTTCCCCATGAACTCCTCTCTGTCTGAATCTGTACCACTGTGTGCCCGGGGACACTCTGCGACCTATGACCCAGACTCCAAGTCAGTCTTTGTTTACGGTGGCCTGAGGGAGGGTCAGTGCTACAGCGAGCTGTACATCCTTAATACCCTGACCTGGAAGTGGAAACTTGTCACTGTGGGTTTGTTGCACGTTACTTGCATATTGCAGCTCTCAAATTCTTATCAAATACTGAAGTAGAGATTGTTTTTGTGGATTTACCTCCTGTAGGCAAAAGGGAATGTTCCAACTTTGGCATATCACTCTGCAGTGTTTTATAAGAAAGAGCTTTTTGTCTTTGGCGGAGTCCAGCCGGGCACTTCTTCTGGGGATAAATCCTGCAGTAATGCTTTGTACATCTTCAACCCAGAGTTTGAACTCTGGTACCAGCCCATTGTGGAGGGAGACAGACCTCTGCCTCGGTTTGGGTCCGTGTCTTTTTGAAAACGGCTACAGTAAATTAACTGTAACCTTGATGTTTTCTTTTTCTCCATCAATAACATCATGATGTTTGTATTGAACAGGCACTCGGCCACGCTTCTCTCACAGAGGTTGATAATATTTGGTGGCCGGAAGACTGCAACCTACCTTAATGATCTCCATGTTCTAGATCTGGGTAAGATGTGATTTGTTGGGTGCATTAAGTGGTAATGTTTGTGTCTAGGTTTAGACTGATATTTTTTTTTGTGTCCTTACTGTGTAAAGGGTTCATGGAGTACACAGCTGTGAAGTGTGGGAACATGCCACCACTGCCTCGAGGGTGAGTACAGAGCTAATCAACCTTGAGAAATGTCATTGATGTACCCATCTGGTTTCAGTATTTTTATGTGTTGGACAGAAACTGTATTTGAATCTAATGGGTTTTAACACCAAATATTATCTCTCACTCTCTAGTGACACAATTATACCATCTTTGTGCATTTTTTTTCTAGCTTAACATGAAATAATACAAATGAGTAGTTTTAAAAAAATATGTAAAGACTAGCTATAGAAGAATAATGGTACAGACAAAACCCTCTTGCATGTACATGGGCAGGTTTCATGCAGCACTCCCAGTTTCAGACAACAGGATTTTAGTCAGTGGGGGCTGCAGTGCAATTGGAGCCCTGCAAGACTTGCATATCTTCAGCACTGGTGAGTACTGATCCTCTCACATAATTTCTGCCATCAATTCAATCCATGTAAATACAGTACTGTATCAGTGTGATCCATTACAGTCCATAATTGTTTAATAAGGTTGGTATGTAGTATATATATGTGTGTAGCATATATATATATATATATATATATATATATGTGTATATATATGTGTATATGTTACAGGAGTCCTGCCTTGATTTCTCCTCAGATACCAACATGTGGAGTTCAGTGGCATCTCCTGTGCTTTGCTCCAAGCCTCGTGCTGGACACAGCATGATAAGTTTGGGCTGCTCCTTCCTAACAGACACTGACAAGCACGAACAGGGTAAAAACGTCAAAGTCCGGTGCACATTGCTGGTGTTCGGTGGCTCGGACTGCTCTGGTACCTTCTACAACGACACAGTCAAGTGCACAGTGGAGGTACCTGATGACAAGTGACAAGAAGAAATCCAAGCAGGACAATTGTTTTCTAATCTTTAAAAATGGAGGATGAAGCTGCAATCTAGTATGTCCAAGTGTATTTGTCTTAAGTTATTTTTCTACGTGGCTCTTTTTCTTTACATATTATATAATTGTAATGATGTGTTTGACAGCTTAGACTTTACTGTAGCCTCTTTTTTTATTTTTTATTCCTGAGTCTCTTCAATAACCATCCATGCTTCCACCATACAGCCAATAAGCTGCAAGAGTTGGGCACTTTGCATAACAAATCTGTGATCTGTGTTTTTTACACATTACTTCATTTCCTGTTCCTCTTCCTCACATATTGGTACATATTTGACAGTAAAGTGCTAGACTAGGCAAAATGGTTAAAACATTTTTATCAAAATGCTAATAAATATGTCAAAATTCAGTCTCCTTAATCCTTAAAGTCATTTGAAAAAATGGCACTGAAATAGGATTATTTTCAAAGTGTTTTATTTAAGAATGTATAAAGTTGTATGTCTACGGCTGTCGAGCTGTTATTTTATGCACGCAGATCAGCAGGTGTGTCTGGTTGGCAAGACGGGTGGCTCACTTTGAAAGCCTCAATCTCAAGTAAGGTTTGATTTAACCTTTTGATAGTTGGATACTGCCCGACATCCACTTTGAACCTGTGGAGATTAAAGACAGAGACAAATAGCATTTTTAAAGTTTAGTAGGGTTTAGATACACAGGGTGGATTTCATGTAAACAGAAGGGTAAATGTGTGTGTGTGTGTGTGTATGTATGTATGTATGTATGTATGTATGTATGTATGTATGTATGTATGTATGTATGTATGGTAACTCATTCAAGTACAAAATGTCATAACATTCATGTTTATCTTTTTGTGTTCAGGGTGACTTTACCTCTCTGCATTGTAGACTTGAGGGACCAAACAGATGTCAGCCATGGATATCTAAAAGGTACAAAATGAGTCAAATGAAAAGTGTCTGCTGTGAGTCGCACTGTTGCGCTTTAATATGATGACCAGGCTCTTACCTCATCACCTACACAGTACTTCCCTGCTGTTTGCTTTAGAATGGGCTCAAGAGCTAGACAAGAACAAAATAATATATGTGAGTAATATTGTAAAGAATATCAAAAGATGAACCTTGGGAATAACTTGAGGATGTGTCATTATAAAGCTGAGCTTCCACCAACCTTGGAAACCACGATCAATGAAGTGCTGAGACCACTGCACCTTATCTGCTCCTATTTTCTGGATCACATGCAAATTCTGAAACATCCAGGATTTAATGGATATTGTGAAATTAGTCAATGTTGTGACATTAACGTGATTGTATTATTTCAACCTGAACCAAAATAATGATACCATTTGAATTGTCTCTTTTAGTAACCACTCACCTGCAGCGGCTGTATCCCAGAGGCAATGAGATCACTTATCATCCGAACCTGGGCACGTTTCTTTGGGTCTGCTGGAAGGAGTCGAGGTCCCGGCCTGGTCTCATCGATGTACTGGATCACTGCCAGCTGTGTGAGCGTAAACATTGTCATTGGCTTGTTACAGCTGCTTGTATAAAGTACAGTATCAGGATAATGCGGGTGAACAGTTCAGGGACTCACTGATTGAGAAAGGGTGATGCCATCCATTTCCACTGCAGGCACTTGTTGCATGGGGTTTAATGTTTTGTACTGTTCAGTGAGCTTGAGCACATGGAGATTCTTTGTGAGACTGTATTTTGTCTAAACTTGGACATGGTTTCATCATGGATAAAAATGCTATAATACATTAATTAGATACATCTCATGCTATAGATTTGTAAAGTAGGTCATAGTTGCATCAAGTGTATTGTACCTGCTGACCTCCATCTTTGATTAGATTGACTGGAACCTGGTCATATTCAATACCTTTAAGAGCAAAAGCTGGTGCACAAAACGTTTATCATCTTTTTGACATCAAAATGATTTTGATACAAGTTGAAGCAGATAAGTGCTGTGTCATCACTTACCAATGCGAACCCTCCAGGAGCAGGAGCTTCTGAAGTATCCATGAAGAACAGGCTATAAACAAAAAGCCACATGAAAACATTCAGTCCATTTGAAAACACAAAAAGCCACATGAAAGAATTCAGTCCATTCGAAAACACATCACACTCCTCCCTGACATAGTTAACTTTTGATGTGTCTGCTGGTTCACCTTGGTTTGTGTTGCCATTTCTTTGACTATAGTTTTCACAGTTTGACTATTGCATTCAGTTTTTCTACAAAGTTGACCACATCCTCATCATTCTCCAGTAGCCAATAGGATGTGCTCCTAGAACTCCCTCCTACCTACTCTTTGGTCCATGACTAGGCAACATTTGGTGTTTCATATGGTTCACATTAGCGACCTGCTGCACGCACACACACTTAGCAAACAGCTAACAGTGTTATTACAGTACCTTGGCGAGGCAAACTAAAGACAAGAGCATTGTTGTGAATGCGATAACGTTATCACTTTTATTTGTAGGATGAGTTGTGCTTGCTCAAAGAGTCGTCGGTTATGTCCTGCACATTTCACAGCAAAGTCCTACTTCTTGTCTTCCATGATGAGTAAATAATGTCACGTAGACATAGCATGGGAATACAACACTTTCAGCCTGAACGATCGGCTCTTCTGATTTGCAGCAGGGCTCTTGGTCACAGTTCAGCTCCTGGTTGCATAACTTCCTGCCTGTAAATGGAAGATTGCAGAAATTTCTTTCTCCAATGGTTAGTTGACTTTTCACTTTTAAGGCGGGATTATATAAAATCCCCACTAGGGATTGGATATAAAGCACCCACAGTGGACCAATCAGGCTGCGTTTCTCTGGGGCGTGCGAACATGGAGCGAATAGCAGGCCGAGGAATTACTCAGAGCCCGCCCACAGGTGATGCATCTGCGCGAGGTAGAAAGCTGAATGCTGTCTTCTGCTGGCCACCGTCATATTTGCGGAGTTGGTGAAATCAGGTCGGCCTAGCAAAATAAAACATTTTCATCATGGCGTCAACAGCATTAAGATCAGTGCTACGGACAAAGGTAAGATTTGAGGGTTTTCAAGCCTTAAAAATCTCAGTAACGTTGCAAATGACGTAGACAGGTTTGACAGCTCACATTGTTTACAAAGTGCCAGGGGTCATGTGCTGCAGGATTTAGTTCTGGATTGATTTATTTCACACAGATGGGGTTAACTTCAGTTGTTTGCTCTCTTCAGTAGATATTTGATGCATATTCTATATGCATTCATTCTACCAGTCCACTCCAGTCAGCTTGACTTTGTCCCCTTCAAGCCCCTTCATAACTCCAAACTGTAGTTGCTCATTAATCTTGTAGGCCTTCGGCTGCAACTGGAACAAACTGGTTGTGTGCATTTAATTTTTTACAAAATAAGTAAACAAAACTTACAATTATAGCTTATCGATAATGGATAATATTTATTGCATTTGATGATTTCTGACTCTGCTGTGTTTTTTTTCTCAGGTCCCACTTAAAATTAGCCGTATGTGCTACTCCTCCTCAGTGGTGAGTTGAAACAGTACACACTTGTCTGTCTGTTGTTAAAGTTTCACATCAAATGTCATACGTGGATAGTTGGATCCAGATATGACATAATGTGTCTCATACAGCCCACCACCAAGCTGTTCATCGATGGGAAGTTTGTTGAATCCAAGACTTCAGAGTGGCTGGATATTCACAATCCTGTAAGTATTTCACTTGGCCTGGATCAATGAGCACCACTTATTCTTTTATAGGGACATCCTATATACTGTACATAGTTGGGTTGAAGTATATCCTCCATAATACTACACTGACATGGCTGATGGCAGCGAAGTCTACAAAGCTTGACCTGTTAGATAATGTTGAATGACAATGCCTGTTCCTCCCAACTGGTTCCTGTGGTTGAATGACTTACTCTGTTCCCCAGAATGAAAAAACAGCTTACTGTAATACGTCAACTAAATCAAATAACAAAGTATCTGCCGGTCAATGAGAAGCTTTTTTTTTAAACCTCAGCAACACTTGGACAACAGGTGTTTCATCATGACGTAACAATCAAATGTTTCCAATGTGGAAATTTGTCTCTGATAAACTCTGACCTGCATATTTATGAAAGCCCACATATCTCAGTTAAACATCTGCCAGGATGCACCTGTTACTTAACATTTTCTGGACTCAAACACTCCCCTGATTAGTGAAGCTAATTAATTTTTTCCCTCTCCTCTGCAGGCTACCAATGAGGTGATCGCCCGTGTGCCCAAAGCCACAAAGGAGGAGATGTTGGCTGCCGCGGACTCCTGCTCCAGAGCCTTTCACTCATGGTCTGAGACCTCCATCTTGGCTCGGCAGCAGGTCTTTCTCCGCTATCAGCAGCTTATCAAGGACAACATTGTAAGTCAAAGGGTCAGAAAGTGTAAGGTGCAACTGAAAACCAGCACTGTCCAGTTAGATTTTTATTAAGTTATGTTTTACACCTGTCCCACATTACTTCACAGCCTGTTGTTTCAGTTCATATTAATCCTGAAGTTAAATACAAGGGATGGCGCTTGTTTTGTGTTTCAGAAAGAACTTGCAAAGTCCATCACGGTGGAACAGGGAAAGACCCTTGCAGATGCAGAGGGGGATGTGTTCAGAGGATTGCGTAAGTTTTAAGTTGCTCACACACGTGCACAAAGAACCCTTTTTCAAAGGGCAACAAATAAGTAAACATTTGCATGTAATGTACACTTTTACTTTGTGGTTGGAAGAATGGTTAATGAGTTATGCTAGTTATGTATCTCAATAAACTGGAACAAAGGTCGGTTTACGTCATGAATTTCCCCTAGGGGATAAGTAATGTATCTATCTATGAGCCCTCTGAATGATCACCCCTGATAAGCAGTCCAGTACAATTACTGCATTGTGGAAAATCTTATTTTGTCATTTGGTCAAGCTTTTATTCTGAAAATATGTTGTTCCTTTTGAATGAAAAATCTTTAAACAGGAAAAGTGAATCTTATTTGAGCAGTTTTTTTTTTTTTTTTTTTTTTTTTTTTTTTCTTGAAATGGTGGATTACTACAGTTTGACATATCTGCAGAAAATAACATGAAACAAATTAACTGTGTGTTGCACACTCTGTATGTTTCCTCTGCAGAGGTTGTGGAGCACACCTGCAGCATCACATCTCTGATGCTTGGTGAAACCCTCCCCTCCATCACCAAGGACATGGACACTTACACATACCGCCTGCCCCTTGGGGTGTGTGCCGGCATTGCCCCCTTCAACTTCCCTGCTATGATCCCTCTGTGGATGTTCCCCATGGGCATGGTATGTGGCAACACCTACCTTCTGAAGCCTTCAGAGCGAGTGCCAACCTGCGCCATGCTGCTGGCCAAGATGCTCCAGGATGCTGGTGCTCCAGACGGGACTCTCAACGTCATCCACGGCCAACACGATGGTAAGAGCTGGTCTCTGTTTCCTTTAGCCTGAGACTGTCAGAAGTGTAGATAGAAGACAGTGTATGGGATGAAACTGTAAATTTAGCCTTCTTGATCTGCCCTAAATAATACAAAGACATCTGAGATTTGGACATGTGCACTTGATAACATGACATACAGAATCTTAGTGTCTGAAATTAATGGTCATTAAGCATCTTGGTCATGTGCCACAGTGGCTTAAGCGAATTACTTTTTGTATTTTTTATCTAGTCCTCTTTAATTAATTAATTAATTAATTAATTAATTAAATTCAGGTGGAGCTGAAATGATCGGTCAATGAACCAATTAGTTAGTTGGTGTATTTGCTAAATGATTAATTGCTGTAGTCATTTTCCAAGCAAAAATACCCCACATTCACTGGATCCAGCTTCTCCAGTGTGAGGATTAGGTGCTTTTCTTTGTCTTTTATGACAGTAAATCAAGTATCTTCAGCTTTTTCACAGTTAGTCAGATAAAACAAGACATTTGAATCTGTCTCTTGTTGCTCTGGAAAATTGTGATGGTTATTTTTCACTATTTTCTAACATTTAGTTGGCTAAACAATTAACTGGGTAATCTAGAAAATATACTACAGATTAAAGGAAAATGAAAATATTTGTTAGTTGCAGCTTTGTAGCTTCATATATACAAAAATTAAATCAAACCTTTTTCCTGGGTAAATGATAGATTTGTCAAAAAAGAGGAAGGATGCCCTTCACATTTTGCAAGAGTCCAGGGATTCATCTTAAAAATAGTTGTCTCAATCATGAAGCGAAAGAGGAAGTTCATTTCGGCATCGATGAACCTTAGTAATTTTTTTGTTCATTTGAAATTCAGAACTAACAAGAATCTATAATGATGACAGTTGATCAGTTTTTCATTTCTTGGGTTAATTGCATCATTTTCTGTGTAATGCAGTACAACACAGTAATTGACATTGAGATTTCTCAAACTGTTTTTCTGCCGCAGCTGTGAATTTCATCTGTGACCATCCAGCCATCAGGGCAATCAGCTTTGTTGGCTCAAATCAAGCTGGGGAGTATATTTATGAGATGGGTTCTAAAAATGGCAAGAGAGTCCAGTCAAACATGGTGAGTATCAAATGATAAAGTAACACCAGTTATTGCCTGAGACTTGCTGGAAATGTCCAGCAGGTGGCAGCATTGGCCAACAGATTGTTGTTATCATTGATGAAGTGGGAAGGTGCAAAACAGACACTATAGCTGTGCATCACTGGAGACCCAAACTGTGAATTATAAATGTTCCATTTATTCATTTTCATCAGTCCATCAGTCCTTTCAGTGACATGGACTAAAATGTGGGAGTTTACTATGTGAAATTTGTAGATTGTTTGTTTATAATTCCCTGATATTATGTTCTTACTTGTGACTAACCACTTGCTGTAATGTGGAGATCAAACTGCAGAAGGCTAACCACTTCTCATGTACTGTAGGGAGCCAAGAACCATGGTGTGGTGATGCCCGATGCCAACAAGGAGAATACTCTGAACCAGCTCGTGGGTGCAGCGTTTGGGGCAGCTGGACAGCGCTGTATGGCTCTGTCCACAGCCATCCTAGTAGGCGAGGCACGGAGCTGGCTGCCGGAGCTGGTGGAGCGTTCCAAGGCTCTGCGCGTGAATGCAGGTACCGCACCCCATCACCCCACCCTTCACCTCTGTCTCTCCTGAGCCCCTAGTCTTCCGAGGGCCTTTGGTTTAGTCATCTTGGGGCCACCCACGCCGCCATAACCACACCTCTCGCCTTATGCCCTGTTGTAACTCCACATTGGAGTTAGCTGGGAGAGAGGGCTTGTTGAGTCAGCCATGCTGCAAATTTGTGGCCAGATCTGTGGCCTAGACCTAAATAGCGGTTCAGAGCATCAAATCCTTTGAGAAAGGAAATTGATGTGAAGTAGAATGGAGAATGATACTCCCTGTTCGCTAATTTGTGCAGTACACAGGAAACCCATAAGTAGCCATTTTTGAGGGAGTGCCTCAGGGTGCCCCTCATCCTGGCTTTTGCGTTTGTGGCAAAAGAAGCATTTGAATGTCTGTGCCCTTGATGTGCTCACATCATGCGACTGCCACAGCATGTAACCTTATAGCTTGTTGTTTCTGGGGCCCTGCTAGGAGACCAGCCTGGTGCAGATGTGGGGCCTCTGATCTCTCCCCAGGCCAAGGAGAGAGTCTGCAGTCTGATCCAGAGCGGCGTGGACGAGGGAGCCAAGCTGCTCCTTGATGGCCGAAATGTTAAAGTTAAGGGTTACGAGAACGGCAACTTTGTGGCTCCCACCATCATTGCCGGTGTCACAGTATGTGGGTTTAATATCTTTATGTGCACGCAATAAATGTATTCATCGGAGTACCATTTAAAAAGAAACTAAACTGCCAATAAGTGGTCACCTTTGTGCTCTTACAGTCTGAGATGAAGTGCTACACTGAAGAGATCTTCGGGCCTGTGTTGGTTGTTCTCGAGGCAGACACTCTGGATGATGCCATCAGCTTGGTTAACAGGAACCCCTATGGCAACGGTACAGCTATCTTCACCACAAATGGCGCCACTGCACGCAAATTCACTCACGAGGTGGACGTGGGCCAGGTGAGTGGCTGCAGCTTCGAAATGTGTTCCTCTGTTTTGGGAGAAAGGAGATATTCACATCCCTCTGTCATTTCTATACAGCATCTGTGGCAGGGAGCACATCACATTTCTGTTTGAAAACTTTAACACTCTAAAAAAAACACAAAAACAATTATTTTCCATGTCAAGTATAGCCTTGTTTGCCCCTGACCTAAAATACACACATTCGGCAACCCCCTTCCCTCCGCTTCCCCACCAGTCAAGACTACAAATAGCTACAGCAAATATGTGTCTTAAATGAAAACAGGGGGACATAGAAACATTTTTACAGGTAGTATTCGAGGAGGGAAAATCTTAAATTCATCTCGAAAGGGATTCCTAGGATCCTGTTCAACGTTAAAGCATAAATATGGCCAGCTTTTTTCCCTGTTTGTTTGCCTGTGGAGCCTAGTTATGCCCTGTGTTTGCTGTTCACATGTCGGGGAATGCTGTGCAGGCCATGTGCTATACTCCTCTCCAAACCTCGATGCAACAAACATCTACTTTTCCTTTTTTTCCCCCCCGCACCTTCACCAAAAGGCCTTAGTGTGTCCAAACTTATTCTTGCTGTTACAAACACTCCAAACCAACCATGCCATGCCTCTACTGCCTTCATAACAAAATGTTTTATTTAGTTTTTCCTCCCTTTCATAAGAGCACGCTATGCTTTCAAAACTGCAAATATAAGCCGCAGGTTTAACTGTTTATTGCGATCATGTAAGCTTGTTTTTTAAACAGCATAGATGTACCACATCTCTCATCAGCCACATCTTACTCATGCTAGCAATTTGGGATTCCGAGGAATTACTTTACAAAACTTACACTTATGGAAATGAAAGGGACAATACTTGTTTTCTGCAGATTGGAGTCAATGTTCCCATCCCTGTTCCACTGCCAATGTTCTCCTTTACTGGTTCAAGAGGCTCCTTCAGAGGGGACATGAACTTCTATGGAAAACAAGTAAGTATCTCACAAACAGCACAAACCCAACAGTCTCAGTTTTTATGTAAACATTTTTATTTTTCACTCTCTAGGGCATCCAGTTCTACACACAGATCAAAACTGTAACCTCACAATGGAAAGCTGAAGATGCCACCTTGAAAAGTCCTGCTGTTACCATGCCTACTATGGGACGCTAAATACTCCATACAAATGCTACTGTTCAGTCTGATAAACCAGAACACCTTAATAACCCTTTTCAATGCACAAAACCGACTAACTATGTTCACTGTGAATAGTTCATGAATACTAAATACTCCCCTTTTGGAAGATTTTATATTAGATGTGTGTGTGTATATATAGATATTCTTATATGTAAACCACTGTGGCCAAGATTTCAACAATGCAAAAGATCTGTACAGATTAGGCAATGTTTGTACGGATCCAAGTCACTTCCTCAAATACAATGTTGTCAAGGTTCTCACTGCATTTTATTCCACTGACCCACTATCCAATGATTGTTTAGAGATCTTGTTTATCTGGGGTAAATTTTGGTGTCAGCACTTTGTTGTCAGAGAGAAGTTTTGAATTGAGTGAAATGATCCTTTAAATTCATTTTGACAGAATTGAAATAAGCTTCATATATGAAAGAGAGAACTCACAAGCCATAGATACATGCATGGTAAGATATTTATAATGAGCACAAACAAACATCTTGTATTCTGCTATACACATGATTGACACTCTGTGGGAAGTGCACAGAGCAGAGGCAAACAATCCAGAGTGTGATGAGTGATGTAGAGGCCACACAGAGGTCATGTGGTGTGTATATCCGGCAGGCTGTTTGGGTTCGAGGGCAGAACGGACTCAGGCGCCTGGGTGATGAAGGTCGCCGGGCAGAGCTCCTCTCTAATTCTGGAAGAAAGTCATCATTATGCAACGCTAAAATGCGGCCGTCTTGATAAATCACACGTGAGCACTCATGTTCTCAGAGCCAATGCTTTCTCAGCTAAACATGGAATGTGGGTCCAGTAAATCTGCACAGGCTTTGTAATTGCAAGGATGAGGAACAACTTTTATTCTAGTACATTCCTTTAGTGTCTTACCCGGCAGCATCGCTGTCAATAAAGCTCTTCTTCTCAGAGGAGGCAGACAAGGCCAGATGGTGGCTGACTTTCCTATCAGGACACAGGCAGAGTTGCAGTTAAATACAAAACCTCATAGTGAAAAGCCATGTTTTAGCAGACGGGTGTCTGTTAACTCAGGCCTACAGTCTGTCTTGGAAAGGGGTTACTCTGGGTCAACACAATGCACATGGACTTGACTGCTGGTAACTGACTCTTGAGTCGCCAAATGTTCTGTGTTACGCCGCTGGACTAGGTGCCAGACCACTGCTAACATGAATATACATCTCCTCTTGCCTGCTATACCGCCATACATCCAGATCCCCTGCATACTCCTTTCTGAAAATCATGTTACCAGCTGCTCTTTGACCACAAGTGTTCAAAGAACAAAATAAACTGCTGGTGCACATGAAGAGGGGCCAATAGGCTGAAAAGCAAATCGACGTGACCAGATGTTTGTTTCCAAGCACACGACTCTGCGGCTGGGCCTATTTTTACTATTGTGCCCAGACTCTTTCTTCATTCTTTTTAAGCAGCAGAATGGAAAAGAAAATTGGTTGAAGCCTAACTGATGTTTTATGGTATCCTCTTCTGCTGAGAAAATGGCTGTTTAAAACATTAAAAAGAGGGAGGAGTCTCCAGAGGTTCAGCCTGAACTACTGCTCGGTGTCACTAAACAAAAGTTTAAGTTCATTTTAGGGGATTATAAATGGATTTTAATGTATTAACTAGGATGAAGTCGATGAGTGATGAACAAGCAACCAGACCAAGTCTTTCTAAGTCAAACGTAAACAATTACTGAGAAGTTTAATTACCTTTCCTTCTGTCCATTCATTTTAGCAAACAGAAGCCTGAGCACTTGTTCCCTCTGCTCCCAAGTAAGATCTGAGATTTCAACTTTGCTGCCTGGTTGATGTGTCCTAAAAAGCAGGACGATGAAATCAAAAGTAATATCAAACTCTGCTTTTGTACAAATTAATTTAGTCTGTATGAAGAAGAACCTCGAAGAGTGTTGAAGTTTGATGACCTCTGAATGAGCTGCAGGTGACTTGGCACTAATCAATGTGGAATTAAAAGTATCACAAAAACATACAATTGTACAAGTCATGGAAATGATGGGAAGTGGACCTACCACGTTGCAGCTGCCTCCATGTCTGAATAGACAGAGTTGGTACTGTGGGGGCTTTCATGGAAGGTGCGGATGGGTGGGAACTTCAGCTTTCCTGCTGTGGCTTCTTTCAACCTCCAGCGATAAGCCTGCAGAGCCTCCTTTTTGTATTGCAGCCTGCTAGCCATGACCTCCTGCTTCACCTGAGCCAGTGACTCGTGGAAGAACTGCTCCAGCTCTGTGCGCTGCTCCACAACGGTGCTCGCTAGCCGCTTGATGTGCCCTAATTCTCTTTCTCGCATGGTGAGCACCTTCTGAAGCTTCTCTAACTCTACCTGGCTGGCCTGTGTTCTGACCAAGATCTTCTCCTTCTCTTTCTTTTCCTCTCGCTCAGGTTCTGCAGTCTTTTGCTCCAGGGCCTGCTCCAGGGAAACTACCTTGGCTCTAAGTTTTGATAGCTGTCTTTTTTGGGCCTCCATCTGAGCTGCATTCTTCTTTACCATCGACTCAAAGGTGTTCTGGGTGAGTAGAGAGAAGAGCACAGTAGTAAAATAGATGACACCCACACAGCTAACTTAGGAAAATCCTTTCATTTTCATGCCAATATAGGAGTAAAACAGATAATGATTTGTCTGCTAGCCTGTGCTGCTGAGTGAGCGGCCAAAGCATCAACAAGGAGGGTTTACTCCCTTGATTGACTGTCATCATCACTGGTAAGATTAATGTGCCCAATATTTATTTATCTTAAAGAATCAGTGCCAGAAACCTGCGAAGGAGAAGCCACTGAATTTGAACCCCATACACCAGTGGAAACTCACCACAACCACTGACCACTGAGAGGCTGGGTAGTAGTCAGGAGGTGGGGGGGTAGGAGTAGGACCACAAGGAAAATACACAAGGTCAGCACAAGTAAACAACACAAGGGAAAAACCACCTGAAATATATTCTGGACATATCTGACAAGTGTTTCATAACTGAAATGATTGAAAATGACTTTATGGAGATGAATGCTCTCTGTCCAAGGACTGGTGGTGCCTAATAGTAATGTTGCTGTTTGCTGTCCTATGGTTCAAACATACCTTGTCCAGTGCCAGCGAGGCATTTTGCTTTGCCAGTGAGTTTGACAATTTCTGCAGGTCCTCTGCCTCCTTTACGTGATATTTCAGTGCTTCATTGAGACGGACGTTCTCCTTAAACACAGAGCGCGAGGCATCGTCCAACTGCCTAAATAGTTTACAGTACAAACAAATGAGCCACTGAGAAATTTGTCTCTAATTATGAACACACCACTATAAATCTTAATTTTGTGCCTGACAGCATTTGTACACAGGTTGGATTTATTTTAATCTGCACAGAGTGTCCCAAGTAGAGTAAAACAAATGCTTTATGTAATATTTTAAGACTGTTTATTAGTCAGTGTAGTAATGGCTTTAAATGTGAGGGGATTGAGTTATGACCATGTTGAACATATCGCACAATTTCGCTCTCAGTTTCTTGGTTCTTACACAGAAAACTGAATTAACTGAGCCACTGTACTTGGGTTCCAAAGACAACCTAAGCATGTTCAAAAGAAAATCAATTACTGACACTATGACCAAAGCGACAGGACCACACCAGTATCAATGTTGATGTTTTATGAGCTGTAAAAAAATAACTAAACATAGCAATGGCGAAATATACATCCCATGGCCTCAAAAGTAATAAACTATGGCCTTCCACACACGCTTTACCCTCTCCTCCCTTCAGGACATTCTGGGACGGCTAAGGATGTGATCATTGGCTTAGGTGATGTACACTATAATGAACATGACGAACTGGTGTGGTCAAGAAAATAACATTAGTTCTAGTTATATATATATTTATACACATAAACACTTATGTGAGTAAATTATTTTTTCTTTGCACTCTGAGCACATCAAAGTGCAGTTTAAAGAATAAAATTAGATTGTGAAGGCACAGTGGAAACACACTCACACAATGGCTTCATTGTGGGCCCTGTCCACCACCAGGGCTATCTTTCGCGCGGCTTCTTTCTCCAGGCGAGCCTGCAGGGAAATTTATGAAACTCATTCACTGTTCCAACCGAACAGATCTATTTCACAATAATTTCACCACATCATATGTCATCATCCTATCATAACCATATGGATGCGAGTGGGATCATTTTAGGTAACTTGTTAGTTTTTGACGATACCTTTTCTTTGAAGAATTTGCCTTCCATTTTGTTTAAGTTTTCCCTGTGTTCCTTTTCAGCAATATCCATGCTTTCTCTCATCTACAACATAAAAAGTCATGGTAACTGGTAGCATTTTAACACCCTGACAAAAAGGATGACCACTGTTTAATAGGTGTCCTCCTCATGTTTTTCCTCACATCATTGAGCTCCTGTTCCATCCTGGCTTTCCTCTTCTGAAACTCCTCAATTTTCCTCATACCATCCTGGATCGTGTTAAAGTCACTGGATTTCTTTCTGAACAGTTCTTTCATCTCGTTGATTTGAAGTGTGTAATCTTCAACCTGTTGAAACCAACGTTATAATTAGAGGCACAAAATGAAAAACATTCCACATATTAAATGTAGACCAAAACTGTAAAAATGTGTCCACTAATCTATATAATAGAGCTACTGCAACGTTCCCATAAGTGCAGCTTGTATCAGTTTTAAGGAAGAGGATTTTTGTCCAAAAGTTCACATTGGCCATGCTCTTTTGCAAACCAACTTTAAGCACAGATCAGTCAGCCTAAATACCTCAAGATGCTACTGTGGAGAAGCTAGTCTGAGCAAAAATGTGACAAAGTGACCAAAGTCATGAGAAACTACCAAAACATGCACCCACAAACATGTACATGACGACTAAATGAGAGGTTATCAACCATCTGATTACAACTTTAGGCCTAATCGTTATTCTTCAGATAACTCTGTATACGTTCCTCTACATCAATGCACCAGTGTGCAGTATTTACACAAGTTGGTTTGCATCATATGCAATTTTCACTCTCTGTGGTCTATCAAATCATGAGCTTAAAAATATATCCACCAGTTTAAAGTTAAGTGATTAGTGTTGCATGCACCCGTCTTGTCCTCTTGCTGTGAAGTAACTGCATTATAAAAGTCTTTATAGAATAGAGATTTGGATCACTGGATATCTCAACACTCGAAGAGTTTCATCATGTCGCTCCTTAGACAAAAGCTAGCCATTTACGTTCTCTGAGTGACTCTGATGGAGTAGTTTCCATTACCTAAGTCAATTTTCAAGATGAACCATTTTATCACCTCACAATGAGAAAGGGGTTGTGAACAACATGTCTTGAATTCACATCTTTAGAGTCAACCACAGGACAGTATTTTTTCTCCTTAGTGGACATATGTGACAGTTCCATACATGTCTAAAATAGGGATGTTTCAAGTTGGTCCAGACCATGCCTCTTATTTCTTCATCAGACACTTATTGGACTCTGTTTTACCAGCATGAAGTAAGAGCTGGAAGATTGAAAACAGCTGCTAGCAAAAGAAGCAAAAGTTTTTTGTACCTTTCTGTCTAGTCAAGCAACTTGATTTTTGTCATGTCAGTTTGATAGCTTGATCTTAACTACTAAGCAGCAGAGGTGAAGGCAAAATGGAGTCACAATAAGCACCTTGTTGGTGTATATTATGTAACTTTAACTGGATTTTCAGAGTAAGGATCTGGGTGACATGTGAGGTATGGTGAACACATCAACATCAGCATTGCCACTGCCGGTTCCTGACCTAGCACTTTTAAATTATGCTTCTTTTTTTTTCTGTGGCCACTGACATGGATTAAAATATCGTTAGACCATGTAACTCGGAATGTGAGGGTATGTTTTTTTTTTTTGTTTTTTTTATGGTCGCTTTGTTTGGTTGTTGTTTTCTTACATAATAAATGTCAACATAATTACACACAGGACAGCTGTTAAAACACAGCGCAGCACATTTTTGAGATGCTACAGGTTACGCACAGTAAATCACAGTAGTGCTGTATTCTACTATGAACACGCTATCTTGTACATGTTTTGTGGGCCAAATGAAAGCTCGAGTTGCATTTCTTTTCGTGTTGCTGTGTTTTAAATGAACTCACCAGTTTGTTTTGCTCCTCACGCGCAAGTGCCTCTTGGCCTTTGAGGGTTTTCTGCAGTATATTGATCTGTTAAAATAAGTGGCAGAATGTTAGATACGACTGAGCCCGTCACTCTGTGCTCATTCACACCTTTACAAACTAACTTTCCGACCTTTTCCTCTTTGGCTGTAGCCTGTCTCTTCAAAAATCCAGTGACATCGATGGTGTCCTTCTCCGCGCGGTACAGTTGATTGGTGAGCTCCTCGTTCACGCGCGCCAACTTGCGGCAAGACTCCCGGTACTGCACGAGCGACTGGTCCGTGACCTGTAACCTCAGCTCCCACAGGGCAGCGTTGGCCTTGGCCCTCTCGATGTCTGACTCTTTGTCCGCTTTTGACTCCTGTTTGCCGTCTTTTTTTCCTTTCCTGGGCCAAAAGTGTGATGTTAGTTTATTTTCCATTTGGACATCAGTGCAGCAAAAACAGTGTACAAATGTACGTACTCACCCGGTTTTCGCCCTCTTTACTTTGGCAACTTTCTTCTTCGGCATCGCTGTTCCTTTTATCGACTAAAATACTACAGACAAGACACCTATGCTGCCATAAGGAGACGAAGTTACACGGTAATTTTTACAGTTGGCTAACGGTAACGACAGCAAGCTACTGGAACTTGCTGTCAATGTTTGTATAGTGTTGTTGCCATAGAGACGATGTAGCCAAGGAAAAGGTCACATTTCTCTGCCATAGGACATATGGCAGGCTATTGTATATTTAATACACACAGTCTTAAATGAAAATGATCCTGAGACATTTTGTCAGATTTGTGTCTGAAATGCATTTTAATATCTGTAAAAAAAAAAAAAACAAAACAAAACGAAAACAACATACAACTTACAGCTATATAACAACTATATAGGTAACCTTTAGAATGACATAGAGATACATCAACAGCAATTGTTGTTGTGCCCCTATTATTTGCCCAGACACCAGCCAGTAGGGCTAATCTAGAACTGAAGTGACTGGTTGAATATTTGATCAGTTGAATCAACAATTGATTTAATTTCTATCTTTAAGCAAAAATACCAAGAAGTCTGTAGTACCAGCCTATCAAATGTGACTATTTGCCAGTTTCACAGTTTTCTATGGGGAGTTACAATTAAATACATTATGGACGTATGTATTATTAGATTCTATGGCTTTAGTTTTAGATAAGCAAGTTTAACACAAATGTACTAAAGCACAGGTGTTACTAATAACATTAATGAAGCATTCACAATACAGCACCCTGAAGCTTAATGGAATTCAGACTTCATTAGTTTTATTATTTACACCTGTGCTTCTCCTACTCACATGTCAAATGTCCTCATCACATAGTCAAAAGGCACACCTGAGTTTATCACAAATAATTCATGTACAACACGTACATTTTGACAACACAGAGACATGACATTAAAACTAAACCTCTTAGCATGTGTCCCAACAACGTTCAGACATGGGCTAATAATCATATTTGTATCCTATACAAAATGTACTGGACATCTCTGGGATAGCAACACTGCCCATTTTTATAGAAAGAGATTAAACTTCTGTCAATTTCAATGATACTAAACATGGACAAACATCCCTACATTTGAGAGACGGGAACCAAATAAATAGTGTTGGCAATTAATTTTCTGTCCGTTGGGTAATTGATTAATGAACTTAGAATACTAATAACATTCAGAATACTGTTGGACTGTTTTTCAAGTTTGTCTTACTCATTGAAAAATTATCACCAGCTTAATGCAACTGTTTTAATTAACACCCTTTCCCTTATTAGCATTTTACATTACATTACATTTACTTATTTGGCATATGCTTTTATCCAAAGCGGTTTACAAGTGAGGGACATCACTAAAGCTTTACCAACAGCTATTGCTTTTTTTTTTTTTTTTTTTAACTTGGTGGCAATTCTGTGTTTTAATTAATCAACGACTCAATGACTGTGACAGATTATAAGATACACATGTCTGTTCATGCTCACCAACTTCTGGACTGACACAGAATGGCTGTATTTGTCACTTGTCTTGTAATTACAGCCTTCTCATGCTGGGCTCTATCAAACAGGATCTGTTTGCACTTGATCTCCTCCCACATGATGACATGAGATACATGTGGCTTCTGTCAGCAGCATTGTCCATGTTGTCCTGAAAAGAACTATGTGTTACTTGCTGCCATGTCCACAGTTGTTTTTTGCTTTAGTTATGAGAAAACCACTAAGATCAACGTAAATGCAGTTGGCTTACATCTCTGAAGAAACCCATCCAACAGAAACAATGTAAAGTTAGCTCAGGTCATGATTCAAGCTCCAAACCACTGAATTCTCCCCATCATCTTGTTCAGCTTTCTGCAGGAGCCTGAGAGTGACCATGTAGATTATTCATCAAGCGAAAAAGTAGATATCGCAAAAGTGTTGGGTGTAGCTACTGTAAACTGAATCATATAGGGTCGCTCTCTGCTCTGGCATCATGAACAGAGTTTGAAGACTAAATTTAAAGGTAATTACTATGACAGTGAGGAGAGAAAACTGAAATAACCCTGAGCTTTTCAAAGCTGTCATTATCACTGGAATTGTAATGACAAGGTTTGGGTCTCTTCAATGGACTTTTTGGGGTAGGACACCCACAAACATGGCATTCCTGAGGGTAACATTGCAGCATATTAATGATATATTGGACAGTGTAGATTACAAAGCTGGGGTCCCTTCTCATGCTTTACGGTTTCAGTTAACTTGAAACAAAATACCAAACCTTGTCTTGAAACTACTTCTTGTTTCAAACATTGTGCTTGTAATGTGCTGTGTCATGTTGTAGTGGGACAGTTTACATACAATTTAAACAGAAGCAGTACACATCCTAACATCCTTGGTAACATATAGATTTTTCAGTAGTTTAGTTTCTTGTATGTTATTCTAGAGGGAATATTCAAAAATGATAAAAAATTTCTTTTGTAAAATATAAATTCAAATGAAATCTTTCTTGGAGATCCTATTGCATCATATTATAATTGCAAAATAAAGTAGGTGTGAGTTTAAAACATGATTCATGCACCAAAATCCCCTTAGGTGGATTGCAGCTGTCCAAACACTGAACATTATCCGTATTAATTGCTGTATTAACCACAGGATGTGTCTGAACAGTAACAGCAAGAAAAGAACTGACAACAATTTCAAATTGAAACACACATTGCAGACAAAACATGACTTCTTTAAAATTTCTAGTAGGACATTTTTATTCAGATTTAATTAGTCACATTATCACACTGTTGACATGCAACCAAGAGATCTATGGGCACTAGTCAGTGAGAGGTCCTGGACATGTATGCTTTGATAGGGGCAAACGACCATTCTGGTGAGCCACAGGATTGAAAAAAGTAGCCACAGTATTTAGAAAAAAGGAAGGAGGAAAGAAAGTCCAATATTTTTAGTCCAAATTACAGTGTTGGAACAGAGCTTTGCACAGTAGAGTGTCCTGGGAGTGGAGTGGCATGGTTGGTGGACGCTGGTGCCAAGCCCCACCCTCCCCACATTGTCCTCTCTGTGGACTTCCTGCACTTTTTGTGCCTGTCTGCAGGACCTCTGTCCTCCCCTTACCTTTCTGGATAGGCTGACGGTCAGCTTGCTCTCTGCCTCAGCCGCCTGCTGCATGAGGTGAAACAGTTTCATGTAAGCACATGTTAAGTCAGGGTTGGGACGGGGTCAGTTCCCTAGGGATACCTGAATTTCTAGACTACCAGCGCCTTGTCTTTCAGATCTCTGTCGTCTTTCTGTTGATACAAAGTGGGTGAAAAATATCACAGCCCAGTACAAATCTCAGTTCATGTAAGGTCTTGGAGTTGATGTGCCCCTGTGCTCCACTGCTGTTGGATGTCTCTGCATCCTGCAGTTAAAGCCAGTAACTCTGAACATTACATGAGAACGCATTAAGTGATACACTACAGCATGGCTCATGATGTTGTGCCAAACACCCACCTAAAGCGGAGAAACAGCCACTCATGCTTTTCATGCATTCTCTCGTGAAACGTGCCTTGCTGCCCAAATATTTTTCCCTTGGAAAGGCTGTGGTTAACACAGGGATGAGTGGGAGTGAGATGATTGCTAACATTCTTTTAAGTTTTATGCCAGCTGGAGTGCAGGTCACATTTGCATTTTTTAAGGTTGGTGAAACTGCTGCAGTGGTTTTAATGTGGTGATTATTGCAGGATCATGAAGAGGAGGGTGAGAGAATTTTTATTATACATGCATGATTCATTCAAGCTACTGAACATGAGTAGTTAGTAGAGGTGGTAATACATAATAAAACAATACATTCTCTCTTGTATGAGTCCCAAAAGGTCTGACTGACCTCGGTTTGAGTTTCTGTAATTTTTTTATTTTGTTTCCCACAAAGCCCCAAAATATTGAAACAGAGCATCACTCACCAGCACCAGTAAAGGTTTATTCCAATTGAATAAAATGGAAAATTGTAATATTTGATTTGCTTCTTATAAAACTGCAGTAATTAATGTGAAAACTAAAAAATAATTTGCCTTTATAACTACTCAGTAGAAACTTACATGACTCCTAATTTAGGCAGTGGCCAAATTTGAGCACTTGTCAAGTTGTGAAAGTCCAAAGAGTTGGGAGAGTAGAGTGAAGGAATCTCTGAGTCAGATTACTATACAAGTCTTAAATACACTCATAAAAAGTATTTTAAGACCCTTTCTTTTGAATTTCTTCACTGTGGACCATTCATAGCCATTCATTTTGACTTCTTTATAAACCCCATTCTCCTTTCCTACGAGATTTTTTTTGGCTCCACAGTAACCAGTAAAGATGAGGAGGGGAAAAACATAGCCAAAAATAATTCTCCTCCTCCTCTTAAAAAAAAAAAAAAAAAAAATAGATGGGAAAAGCTGTTGGTAGGCAGGTAGTCCGTCTCCAGCTCCGCTCACAGGAGGGGGGACTCCTGATGGAGTTGGGATGGACCGCCACAGGATTGGTGGATGGCTGCTCTCGGTGTGGCCCCATGCCAAGCCCTTATGTCTTTATAAACTGTAAACAGATGACCGGACAGTCCTGAGTGTGCACCGCATCCACTCTGCCTCTGTCCATCCCCACTGCTCTCTCGTCAGGGCCTCTCTCAGTCTTTAACTCCAGCATCCACCAAGGCTTCTTCTCCTCAGCTCGCCTTCTGTTCAGTAACTCCAGCTGTCTCTTCTCTACGGCTGAGAAAACAATGGCCACGCCGAGCCTGCTCCTCACTTTATCCGTGTGGCTTCTGGCTGGGAGCCTCATAGCGGAAGCGACTTACTACCGGCACCACCGCTACGGCCACTTCTACCGCTACCGGGAGCACTCCGCTAACACGGAGAACCTCCTCCCTGAGGTCTCCAACCCGGTGCGTGAAGTCTCGCATCCCGGCGTGCCGACCTACCCCGAGATCCCCGAAGTCTTCCACCCGGCGCCCGAAGTCATCCCCCCCATTCCAGAAGCTTTCCACCCGGTGCCCGAAGTCGTACATCCTGCACCTGAGCCTTATCACCCACCTGAGGTTTACCAGCCAGTCCCTGAAGCCTCCTCCCCCGTCAACATGAGTCGGGTTTTCCATGGGATCATGTTTGACGCTGGGAGCACAGGCACCAGGATCCACATCTATAAGTTCATCCAGAAAGACCCTGGTAAGTGCACCACTCTCTCTCTCTCTCTCCTTCCCTCCCTCTGTAAACCAATAGTAGGGCTTTGCACATGCAGTTGGCTCCCACTCTGTCTGCCTGCTGTTAGGTCATTCACTCAGTGGTGTAAGGACAAACACGCAATAGCAAAGTGCATGGGCAATACAGTTTCTAAAAGTAGCTAAGGTGGACATTTAATTTGCCTGTCTGACTCAACTGTGTAGGAAGCAGACCTCTGAAACTGAACCAGGATGTAGGTGAAGTGCTGCATTCTAAATATCACGTGTTGTAAAAAAAAAAAAACTATGCAATTACAAATACTGAAGTTTCTTTTTGTATATCCTCAAATGTTATACTGTTACCTCTCTGGTTTACGATCTGTATACTGACTTCTTTTTTAGTTGAGCTGCCAGTTCTGGACAATGAAATGTACCATGCAGTGAAGCCTGGACTGTCTGCTTACAAAGACAACCCTGAAGAGGTATGTATGCATGTTTACACCATCACTTATTATTAATTATCACGTATATTAGGGAGTTGTTCACTGTCTGCAAACCACCAAACCACTGGGATTTTCTTTGGGTTGGGCTCATGTGATGTAAACACATTATAATTACAAAAATGCGTCCTGCTGATGCTGTCACTACTGCCCACTCCTGTCTACTGTATTTACCTACCTTTGACTTCAACAAGACTTTAATACATGTATTTGTTTGATTTTAAAACATGTCTTTCTCTCTGCTTTCGGATTGGCCACAAATGTTAATTTTGCTGCCTGTGACTGATTGCCGTCTCTTCTGCAGGGTGGCAACACCATCCGACAGTTGCTGAAGATTGCCAAGAAGACAGTCCCAGAGGAGGAGTGGAGGAGGACCCCGGTGGTCCTGAAGGCCACGGCGGGTCTGCGTTTGCTGCCTGAAGACAAGGCCAACACTCTTCTGAAGGAGGTGAAGCACGTTTTCTCTCTGCCCTCAGACAGTTTGGCACAGACACCACCCGTCCCGCCAAGGAACGGGATGAGAAACCACTAAGTGCTTACAAGTGTCACAGAAAAAAAGAGAAGGCAGCAAGTCTGCCCGTTTGGTGGCTATCATGTTGCAAAAAACCAGCTGTTGTGGGGTTGTGTGGAGTAACCATATTTGTCATTTAAAGTATTAAATCCAGGCTTCTGTTCCAGCCATGTTTGTGGCTGAGTTATCTGTCACTCTAAAACAGAACAGTTTGACTGCCAGAGTCTGGAGCAAAGTGTATGGCTGTGTAATTTAGTGTGATGGCATTGTTTTAAGACATAGGTAGTTGGTAATTCAAATGAAATGATGATACATGTCTTCCACAGGTACAAGAGGTATTTGATGAGTCCCCATTCTTTGTGCCAAACAACAGTGTTTCCCTCATGAACGGAACAAATGAAGGTAGGTTATCTTTTATTACATGTTTGTGCTGTGTACAGTATACTCTACATAAAAATTATACTTTTGGTGATCTTTGACTGAGATATTGTCTGGCCAGGTGTTTTTACTGCCTCATTCACTGAAGATGTATCAAACAGTGCTGCTCTCATAATTCTTTTTACAAGAGGTCTGTTACTACCTCGTTGAGACAAATAAATATGCCAGCGTGAGTCGCTGTCCCACACCCAATAATTTAGTGCGATCCTCCACATCACTCATTAAGACACCCTCACTATGTTGTGTTTCATCATAACTATGTGCCATTCATTATCCTCACTTTATGAGTGCAATAACTTGACATCTGAGACAAATGTAATTACCTGGGCTGGTCTGCAATCCTCCATGTTAGACCAACACTGGTACTTTAATATCAGCCTAATGAAGGAGAACATGACTAAACGTCATCTCCAGTTTATTTATGTGAGCTTGAGTATGTTTGAATGGGAAACTTTAGCACGAGCCAGTTGTAATCACTTCTCAGGTTTTTGCTAATGCAGACATTTTCACCCATGTGCTGTTTTAGGAATCCTCGCCTGGGTCACAGTGAACTTCCTTACAGGTAAGACATTGCTTGTGTTTTGCTATGGTAGTGTTAGTGGTTAGGAGGCTCATATCTGAGGCTCCAGTGTACACAGGAGTCCGGCAGTGAAAGACTCTTGTCTCCTGTCTGAGGTTATGAGCTTGAATCACTGGCCCCACTCAGGTTGCAAAACCAAGCAATATTTCCTCACATTTTTCACACATCTATGGCACCATCACATTTATTTTAAACAACAACAACAACAACTTTAAGCTCCAAACCAATAATGTATTTTCCCTCTTGGTGGGCAAAATATTATCTGTAAGCATGCATCAATCTGACACCAGTGGCTGTAACAAGAATACATTCTAACTAAAACTGAAGACACAGGATCACACAGTATAGTGTACACATTCAGTTTGATGAGTGTAACTTTGTGCTTATTTGCCACAGGTCACTTATACTCCAACACAAGGAGGACGGTGGGGATCCTGGATTTGGGTGGAGGATCTACACAAATTACATTCCTTCCTAAGTCAAAGGTGAATTAAACATTTGATGTAGTAAATACAGCTATTTATAAATGTTGTAAACAAAAACAAAAAAAAAAACACAGCTAAATGTATGTTGTTTATCCAACAGAAAACGGTTCAGTCTGCTCCTTCCAGTTACATTGCCAGATTCAACCTGTTTAACCATACATACCAACTCTACACACACAGGTAAATAACAAAGATGCTATATTCTCTATGGATTTTGCCCATGAAAATTCACTCATTATTGTTCTGTAGAGTAAAACAAATGTATCTATCTAAAAACTTACCATAATTGTATGTTACCATCTCGTAGTTACCTTGGAAATGGACTGTACGCGGCTCGACTGGCAACTCTCGGAGCACTAGGAGCTGATGGTAGAGTATCTAGTACCTTTTATCACCCTTCTGCTTACACTCATTCGTTCCCTAAATGCAGTCACTGGAAGATGGCAAACAGTTATTTGTTTTTCCCAGGTCTTGATTGGAAAGTCTTCACAAGTTCCTGCCTCCCAAAAAAGTTCAGAGAGGATGTGACTTTTGGAGGAACCACCTACAAAGTTAGCGGGATTCCAGACGGTAAGATAAAAGCACTTTGAGGTTTTGATTGCCTTCCCAGTGCCTTGGGTCCAGCATTCCTTTCTTTTCTCTGGAAAACAATAGAGTACAGTATAATACAGTCTCACATGAGGACATTTATCCGCTGAAGTTCCTGTAACCTTGGCGCCAAACGCATGTTTTGTCATACTCTCTCTCTCTGTTTTCCCTCTTGAACAATTATACTGCAGTCAACCTTGTATTTAAACGAAAAGAAAACTGTCAGTTAACTTCACAAATAAGGCAGTCACTCCCATACCACAGTCAAGTAGCCAAAAGATGCTGGGCTTGTCCCTGAGTTGTTATTTTTTTTGTGTAACGAGCGGCTTGATCTGGACCGCTCACAATTATGTGGTAAAAATAGACAGCGTTAACTGCCGCTCTTGTCAGCACATGGTTTTGCCGGTACAACTGCCGGCACAACTGTGCCAATCATGGGACTGTGTGAAAGTTGTCTTTCTGGGGCTTCCCTTGGTGAGCCCCCAGCTTCAACATGTGGCTGACCTCAAACTGAGGCTCCTGACTCTTCCGATTGTATTCCATCCATGCAAGTTTAACTGACTGGTTACATCATATTTCATCACTTAGTTAAATTATTCTGTTACAAAACTACATCTTTCACCTTGTCTTTCTTCAGGCTACGCAGGCTATAAGCTGTGCTACTATGAGGTGATGAAGGTAATCAAGGGAATAGTGCACCAGCCTTACGAGGTGAAGGGCAGCAGCGTGTTCTACGCTTTCTCCTACTACTTCGACAGAGCTGTGGAGTCTGGCCTCATCGGTGAGTGGGCACAGACCAAAGAGTCACCTTCCAGTGCCATTATCTTTCATGCTAATCATCATCTTTTTCACAAAGTAGGTATTCAAATTGCATGTTTGTTTTTTCCTGCACAGATGGCAGTCGAGGAGGTTCGCTTGAAGTTAGGGATTTTAAGAAGAGAGCCAAGGAAGGTAAGAGTTACATGTTATCTTCTCTAGGGTTGGATAAACTTGTATGAAACTAACAATCTTACAAGTTATATATATCAGTCAGCCACTGAAACTTCATGCAAAACAGTCCATGCTCTAAGCAAAAGCACCAGCTTGTTTTTGCACAAAACACTCTGTACGATGGCGCCAAATTGGCACGGCTTATCCTGTCAAAAAATAATTTATTACAACAGTAAAATGTAACCGATTATTTGCTAAAATGTGTTATGGAGGCAGATTATAAGACAAATGTAGTTTATTATCGAGTAAATGTATGTTAACATCACTATAAAAGTTTTTAGTATGTTTAACCGATACACACCATGCTTATCAGTTCAACCTTGTGACACTTGTAATGTCCGTGTAGAACCAGATTTATAGCAAGTAGGAATGAGTTGGTGTGTTATATAAAGCTGTTTGTGTTGTGAGAACACTGTCACATGGTCTTGACGAACAAGTCTGGCTCAGGCTGGGCTGGCAGCTGAGCTGAAGCTGTCTGTCTGGCCCAAGCAGGAGGGCACCTGACAGCCACACAATACCTGGGGGCTGACACATGCTGAAACAAACACACACACACACATCCACTGTGTACTAGGCACCGCCACCCACCCGCAGCCTTGTGCTGACCCTCAGCCACTCTCCTCACACCTCCCTGTTTATTCAGCCAGACAAAACAGAAGGGTCATCTTTTAATCATGTAGCACAGGGGTTAGAAGAGGTGTGTTTTTTTGTTCATACATGGAATGTGTCTCTATCATATGATGCAACAAATGCTTTTTTGTCAGATGTGTGTGAAACCTGTGTTAATGTCATGTGTCAAACCTGTGGCTTTTTGTGTTCACAGTGTGCAACAAAATGACCAAATACCGTGCTATCAGCCCCTTCCTCTGCATGGATATGACATATATCACTTGTCTGCTAAAGGAGGGCTTTGGCTTCAAGGACAACACTGTGCTGCAGGTGAGCAAATCAGAGCCAGGTTACTGTGGACAGTGAATGTGGGAGTCAAAAGAATACACAATATGAAAGGCTGCACGACAAACCTTCACATTCTTGCTGTGCAGTATTTCACAAGATTACAACAATTTTCAATCTGCATGACAGTAGGTGTTGGAAATTCTTTGCGTCTCTGTGGTTTTGATGGAATTCCTCCTCTCACTCTGTTCAACAGCTCGCCAAGAAGGTGAACAATGTGGAGACAAGCTGGGCCCTGGGGGCAACCTTTGACTACTTCAGAAACCTCAACATCCACTAAGGACAGCTTGCTGTCGCAGCAGCCAGCACTGAGAGGGACAGTCTGTCACTGTGGGGTGTCCCTTCCTCCATCCACCCATCCGATCAGCCCGTCCTCTCACAGACACACCCGGTCCCACCACCATGCTCCCTCACCCACCATGCCCCTCCTCTTTTCCTCAACCTCAGCACCCTGCAAACACTCTGAGAACTGTTGAAAAAGAAATCACTATATTTTTATAAGGCCAGCTATTTCTACTGTATGTTGAGCTCATAACTGGTGGGCTGACTTTATTTTTGTAAAACGTTTACATTTTTGATTCCTTATGGGTGTCTGATCTGAAATGTCTTTTTCACCTACCTGTAAAGTGTGTAGAGGGGAATTTAGAAGCAATACAACCAGTCATGGTGTTTTGGTGCTTACTGTGGTCCTGGTGTGCACTGTACAGTACAGTTGAAAACCTCTAACTAACTTTAACTTCTTTTTAATTCCAGCAGTAAATGAACATACAGGACCCTAATTCATCGTCAAAACATCATTGGAAATCGAGCAGATGAAAACCACACAGCTTCTTTTCTTCAACTTTGCACATAACACTTTATTTGCAGATATTGTAGCTAAGACGTAATCAGGTTTTTTGATGTCGACGAGAGAGTTGTACATATTCATCACTAGTGTTGGATTCATTGTCACTCGGGGGCAGAGAGAGCGCTGTGGAGAGATGCTTTTACAAGTATGAGGTTCATGCCTGTATTTTTCAAGTTCAGCCATTATTGTTTGTTTTGTCTAGAGTGGAAAAGACCTTATCAAGCACGGCTAAATTGCAGGGGCCTCAGGTCTGAACTGTATTTTAGACCAGCAAAAGAAAAACCTCTCAAGGAAGACACTGCATCCAACAACATCATTTACAGCCATTAAATGCAACAAAAATGTAAACAGAAATTATGTTAAAAAAAAAAAAAAAAAAGTTTAAGACACCCATGACTCCTTCACTTGATGCTGGTTGATCAAAAACATTAGTAATATTGAATTCTGTTTGTCATTTTTCTTGTGAACTGTACAAATATTTAATTACTGAAAGTTTTATCTAATGTAGAGTATTTTAAATATCCTCATCAAATATTAACTCTTGGACTTTCTGTGTAACTGCTCTCTAAGCCATGCCTTTGCTGTCCTTTCAGTATTCAACATGTTCAATAACTACTGCTGTATATACATAATGTAAACTTATATTAGAGAAATACTTTGACAGGAACGGCTTCTACATTGCGAAAAACTTTATGCTGCACAATTGCTCAGAAATGCCTCTATGTTCATCAGTATGAATAACCTGATGACAATATGTAAATTGTTGTTTTTATTAAATCCAGTGGAATAAGTGTATACTATACATGTATGTTTTAATAAAACATCAAAAAATGCTTTGTGTATCGTTCCACTTAGTTGGATCAACATTTCTCTTTTTTTCTTTCTCATTAACTTTGTGTATGATATTATCCATGACTGTACAGTCTACAGTTTCCTCAGAAGGAAGTGCTTCACATATCATAGTAAGGTGCTGTACTTCTTGGAGAAATAGGAATTTAGGGCTATGAATTGTAGTAATAGTAAAAGTAAACAATCCTTGTGCTTTTGATATCTTAAAATATGCCATGGACAAATGCAAAGTAGTGCACTATTTCTTGAAGTGGATTTATTATGCATCAAAGCACACATGGAAAAAAAATCCCAATAGAGTAAAATAAATCTTTATTATATTAGGTTTTTTTTAAAGTCAAATTTTTTTTTTTTACAGCCGTTAAACAGTCACTGGAGATCCATCAACGACCACTGCATGACGAATCCATCACTTGCTTGCAAATGCTATGATCTGTTCCTGCAGAGGCAAAAGAGACATCATCTCAAAAACTGTAACCTTTGAATCGTACTTGCGAAGAGCCTGTTACAAATGAGCCGCACTGCAGACCTCTATACAAGACCTGTAAAACCAGTGAAATCACATCATTTAATATGGAAAAGATGTCCCGTTTAACTTTGCGCCTCCATAGTGAAATGCCTTTACAACCAGTTACAGTTGTGTTGGTCTGAATCACTTAGTAGGGAATAAAGCCCTTTCACATGAGTGGTCGGTAATAAAAGGGGTGTGAAAACACAAGCCAACACCGCTGTCCGCTGCCCCAGGGCCAGCCCTGCACCCCACCCACACACTTTTGGTAACACTAAATTTGGGGCTAAACTTAGATGCCATAGTAGTAGGTTCAGAACCCTGAAAATTATAGACACCGCTAAAGTAAAGCTCCGTGTAATCAGAAAGGAGGGTGGAGGGTGAGTACAGAGTGGAGGCGGAGTTTAGGTTTGACAGGTGGTTGATATTATCTGAGTGGTGGCCAGGTTCACTGGGATGTACAGGAGGTCATGTTTGGAGGCAGAAGCTAGAAGAGAGGGAGCTTACTTTTAGTGCTGGGAGCATGTTGGTGGCCTGCAGACCCAAGGTGCGTAGGAGAACCACAGGAACAGAGTTAGTGGAATAGAGGCGTTTCATGAGGTCAATGGCAGCCATCATGGGCAAATTGTGCCGCTGACGCTCAGTTTCATATTCTAAAAGGTGCTGCATTGCTCCTGCACAAACAAACAAAGACTTGGGGTTAAAACTGGGGACTTAGTTTAAATGTGTGCATGTCTGTCATATGTTTTGTACATTAAGTCATGGTGCTATTTTGATTTCAGCACATTTAACAGACGGAAAAATAAACACAATATCTCATAACAGGTTTTCCATTTTTATGAAAAGCAACTTACATACAGTTCCTGGCAGAATGAGCAGAAAAACATCAAATAAATGTTGCCGGAAAAGCTGATGCTTTTTATAATTCAGATCAACAGCATGCATTTCAGCAGGGGTTATGGAAAAGAGCTTAGGGGAAACCACTGCGCTATAGTTGCAGCGCTTGTGTCTGTTTAGAATTCTCACTGACCCAGGTCTTTCCCGTTAAAGGCCGCCTGGCTCAGGAGCTGTGTGAGGGAAGCCACATCCCCAAAGCCTAGGTTGGCTCCCTGACCCGCCAGAGGATGGACACGATGGGCTGCATCCCTGCAAAGGCAAACATATCCTCCACTATCCAAACACACTCACTGCATGGTGGGCTATTTTTTATGCACACTGTAAAAACAAAAAGTCATTCCCGTACTTGTGAAGCAAGAGATTAAATGAATGTAAATACGTAAACAACTAACAGCACAGATTTTTAGGACTTTTTTAATCTCTCATTTCATATAATATCATGTGCAGGCAAATACTTTCTGCACGCTATCTTACCCAATCAGAGCCACCCGGTGCCTTATGTACTCTGATGCGTGACCCATGCCCAGAGGGAACATGACTCGGGTCTTTGGGCCGATCCCTGCCACACTTGGAGGGAGCTGTCGAGGTGAACCTGCAGACGGCATGATGGTCGACAGGGCGCCACGGAAAAGAGAGCCAGCCGTCTCAATCAGCTCTGACTGGTTCTCATTATTCCACTGTCAGTACACACACAGACAGGCAAGAAGACAGAGACATAGTCAGAGAGAATGAAAAATGGCCAGAAGAGAGAGAAAAAAGACATTATCCCTTTTGAGTGGACAAAGAAATTAGCTGACATAGGAGCAAAGCTGAACTCCAGGCCAACGAAAGTGCTTTTTTTCCCCTCCCTAACTAACTGGTTTGGCAGGGCTTCGGGAGCTGGGCTAATTAAAAGAAGATGCCGGCCAGGCTATGCAGTTGAATTAGCTCTGTTTGAAAAACATTCCATGCAGTAATGGTCGACACTGGGAGACCACAGGTTTAATTAGCAAACCAGGACTGAAACCAAACGTGACTCAACCATGCTGACCCCGTCCATCAGCAGGCCCAGTAAAAATAGCCAGCTTGGGAAAAGGAGTTTCTCCAAACATAAAAAAAAAAATGGATAGGTATATCATTTCCAGAATGAAATATTAGTATTGTATAAAGTCTGGCCAAAACAATGACAATATTGTTTGTGTGAGTCACTGGAAACAGCTCAACATGTGCGTAAGTCTATGGAGAACCCCTGCCACAAACAGTACACTAGACACAAATACAGAAAATGCTGCACAAATGTTGCCTAGTGACAGATCTGAACGTAAATACAACATCAGCTGTTTAACGGATAGAGCGAGACTTACGAAGGCAGAGTTGATGGCGTCAACAAAGCTCTCCTCATCCAGCTCCAGCAGCTCCTCAGCGAGCCGATGGCTAGTTGACCACACCAGAGAGCTTTCTGTGTCCGACAGCTGCGGAGCACAGAGCATGGATGCTGAAGCTTCATCAAATGCTTATGTGATAGATGGACATTTTACAACAACTACTACCACAGTAAATGATGTAGATATATTACCGGTAACATAGCAATGGGTCCTGTTGGGAGGAACCTCTGCCATGCAACATTGTTCTCTGTGGGCTGTCGAGGGCATAATTTAAATCAAATTAAATTTTATACTAAAATTGTTTGGCATTGTACAGCTACATTTCAATTACATGTATTGCACATAAAAACAAAATATTATAAAGGGTGCTGCTGGGTGGGTGTATTGTTCTCTGCATGCTGACAGAAGTGACATTAAAATAACTATGATAATAAAAACAAAGAGTAAATGAACTCAGTTACATATAATAATGCTTGGTTAAATATTTTTGTGTGCAAATTATAAACATTATAAAAAAGTATTAAAAATCACACTGTATGCCTGTGTTGAATGTGATACTCACTTCTGATAGGTGTAGCACAGCAACAACAGCAGACTGGTCATAATTCCATTTGACTGTGGGTATTCCTAATTCCCTTCTCACCATAGAGTTTGGTCCATCGGCACCAATCTGAAAAACAGATGAGAAAAAAGGAAAACAGTAAAAACCAAAAAAAGGAGAAGGACAGAGGGACAAGCAGAGTTTATGTGATGGAATCAAACTGACCAGCAGCTTGGTCTGAAGAGTCTGTCCGCTGGCCAACGTGACCTGGACCCATGGGATGGAGTCTGCTGTGTGGTGGGGCATGGGCCACCTATACTTCACCACCTTGGACCTGTACTTAACTTGCACATTATCTGACAAACAACAAAGACATAAAACTGGTCACTACAAAGGCAGCGGGAAAGAAAATAAAGCAGTGTTCCTTTAAATGAAATTGCAACTGCTGCGACTCTCTCACAACAAAGGGATCAATCTAGGTCCTGCGTATGTATCATCAATCTAAATCAGTACTTTGCCGCTTTTTCCTTCAAAAAGAAAAAATGAGAGGATGGTTTGCCTGCAGCTAAAGTAGTGGAAGATCTATAAACCACCTCATAAAACACTGCTGGTTTTCCTCCCTGGCACATGGTAGCTGCCGAAGTTCACATCTGACAATCTTCTTAATGGTCTTGGCCTGCCACATTGCACTGACTAATAGTGTTTATCTACAAGCACACCACGCCACACTTTGCGCATGCTGCCAGCTTGTTGGATTTTGCACTAAAACTGCCCATCTTCCTAAAATATCGGCAGCTGGTCATCGCAAAACATGAAAGGATCCCGAGCTGCGTTGGCTCATGCCGACTTGGAGTGGGACCCATCCACAGAACGGCTACTGGTTCCTGAACACGGATGTCAAATATGGGTTTTCAGTGATTGGAGAGCAGGGTTACATTGAAAACAGCTGGTAGAGGAGCATACTTTTCATGTAGTGCATCTTGAGCATAACAACACCACGGCTAAAATGAGAGGAAAGAGAGAAGTGGACAAATGGGAGGCACATGAGGCAAAAACGTGCTGTAACCACACATCCGTTGTTTGGTGCAAAATGTTGAAAACTGTTTATAAATATGGCACTTTAACTGCACGTAGCAGAGTTAAGTTTTTATTTGAGAACCTCACAAAAGTTGGTCTAATGTCTAACAGCAACGCAGGACTATACACGGTCAGCGCTTTGGTGTCTTAAGAGGTGGCAAAAGCTTGGGAGCACATGGCAACTTTAAATAGGTCACTGGACCACTTCACGTGTCAGAGGGTGCTGGGGCTCTGCAGTTCCCAAAATGTGAGGTTTTTATTGAAAAGGCAGGAAAAACATGGATGGCTCCAAGAGCTTAACTTGTCTTTAAAAACAGTCACAGAGAGAGAGTACAAATAAACACGACCTGGGGAATAGGATGGAATAAATGTGGTGGCATTAGCTGCCAGACTCAGCATCCATTAAGCAGATGGAACAGGAATCAAGAGGTCTTACAGAGCTCTGCTACTGTGTGGGGCTTCATGTTTTAATCATAAATGCTGTGCTTACCGGACAGACTGTGCAGCTGTTTAGTGAGTGCAGCCACAACGATGTCGTTCTCCACGATGTATGCCATCTCGTCCTGCAGGTTCTCCTTATCGAATGTGATCAGGGCGTCTGAGCAGGCATCCCAAACCTAAATGAGAGACCCATTACGCCTGTGGTCTACAAGTCTATCCTTAAATGCATCCCCTTTCCATATATATAGCTGGGCAGAGAAGCGACGCTTCATTGAGCTGAACACATCAAAGTTGTTAGTTGCTGTCGGAGATTGGCACAGCCTACATTCATCAAACCCAGAGTTACGAGGGTCACCAGCACCCCTCTGGCTGGACTGCTGATTTCAGCTTAATGGAGCTCTCTTAGGTGGAGGACCAAATGACATTTTGTGATGTGGATTTACACAAGCAATTTCTTGGAAACACAAATAACAAATGACATGTTTGCAGACATTACAGAGTAAGTCAATATTTATCCGCAACCAAAGCGGAAGAATGAGATATAGTTTTCGGTTACTGTAATTCCAACCTTGAAAGCACTGTTTGAGTTAAACATGAGGGGGGTGAAAAGTGTTTGTACAAGGTTAATCCTCTCCTGCGTTGTAACTATGGTGACAGAACCCATCATTCTGCAGTAATATGCTGCTGCTCTACTTTTTTCCAACTTGCCATAAAGTAGGGGGATATACCCTACAGAAAACCACTAATGGCAGTTGGTTTGCAACTTGTGATAAGTGGTTGGGGAGAAAGATTTACTGAGACCAGCCCAAAAATTGTTTTGGTTTTGTTTAATGCGGGGTGAAATGATGCAGCTATGGAGTAGAATGAGTTAGTACTTTCTGTGCAAGAATTAAACAATATACTTCCTTGCAACTTTATAGAGAAAAATGTGCGCAAAATGAGGCCTTCATGGCAAAAACTCGGTTTGCCTTCTGTTTCAAATCTAAACCCTCAATGCTTACTGCACATTTAAGGTGGAAGAGTATTTTATTGCATGGAAAGAATGTTATTTAGAGCTGACCTGCAGTACATACTTTCCAGTGCAATGGCTGAGATGTATATGACTGAGATTCAATGGGCAAACAAGCCAAAACAGTGGTAGCAGAGTGAAGGTATAATGGGAGAGGTACACTACCATAATCACTGTAAAGCACTGCATGATGACATCTTGGGTCCAGAGAGAAACCCTGCGGTCGAGTGTTTGGTACGCACCGACCACATCTTACAAGCGGGACTGAGCCTACACCCGCAGCCGTAAAGCCGGTTCACATTGCAGCAAACAACCACTCTCCTAATCTTTCATCTTCTTGCCGTTGTTCACATGAATCTTCATAATTAGAAGATGAGGGGAGCGAGTACCAATTTGAAAATATCAAAAGGATTTATTCTTCATAGAGAAGATGGCTTTAATAAATAAGACTTGAATGTTCAGAGAGCCATCCTGTACTCTGAATGAGCCAGGAGATGGACTTCTTCTTCTTTTTTTTTTTTTTAAACTATACCTTATATTCTTTGGCTTTCAGTGTGCCACCGAGCCAGCATAGCTACCGAAAAGGCATAAATTGTACAAGGGAATGAACAAAATGCATGTTACATGAAACCACTGTTTGCCATTTGAATGTGAACAATTATATACCATATACATGATTATATGATACAGTATTGTGTTGCTTGTTCATTATGCTGAATGACTGAGTAGAAGCTGAGTGTCACAGATTTTTCTCTCCACAAATTGTATGGTGCTATGATTGATGGATGGCAGAAATACATATAGTATGCCAGTAAGTTAGAAAGTCTTGAGGACACATGCGGAAAAAAATCAAGTTGTGTAACAGAAGGATTTTGGGAGCTGTTCGGTGTTGAAGAAGGTTCCAGTTTTTTTCTGTCTTGAAATGATACTTTTCTGAACTTTTGACTTAGCAGTACAATAGCAGTTACTGCACTTTACTGTACAGATAAAAAGCAATAAAACAAAAGAGCACTAAAGATCAACATACCTGCATTCTTTTATACGGCTTGCACCTCATCTCTGTAATGTGTTCCCATGCTCCAATACCTGTGTGTACAAACACATCAAAACAATTACATTACTAATTCAGTGCAACAATCCACGCCAGTGTATTACAAATAATCCTAATCATATCAGTCATCATACTCTGAAAATCAAAACATGAATTCTGTGAATCTTAATATTTTTTGTAAAAGAATAAAAATAGAATATGTTTACATAATGTGGGTCTATCAGGGTCAAGTGTGAACTCCACTGGGACCAACAGCCAGGTGTGAATCTAGTGATGTGGATGTGCTTTCGACTTTTCAGGAGAATGAGTCAAAGTCAATCCATTGTAAATGTTTAAAGGAGGACACAGAGTTGTGGTAAACTTGACTATTGACTATTATGTGATGAGATTACATTGAAATGCTAAATACTAGAACTTTAGCCTACACTATGTGGTAGTGGGGATCTACATTATCAATACAATAAGAATTTAAAGCACCATGTAATGTTTCATGTGACACGTGGCCAAGTCTGGAAACTTTACAAAGGAGTGTAGCAGTGTTCCATAAACATGGGTCAAGTTCAATTTATGTCTTTACTTGGTGCGCAGGTGCCAATGGGAGGCAAAGCTGTCACAGCCAAGCACAATGTTTCACATTAACTCCTTCACACTGCACCACTGCATTCCTATCAAACACCCTAACAACATTTCAGAGTGTCAAAATCAGATAAGGTTTCTAATCAGATTAAGGGGTAAACACCATAAAGTCAATAAATTGTTCAAACATAATGCAAAGGAGCTGAATTTATTTGAGATGTTAAGCAAAACTTTACCCTCTGTCTCTCACTTTCAAGATTATTATTACCTGAAAATATTACCATGGTGCACTGGACCCACTGGGGAGATGCTGTAGTTGTTGCTGCCCATGTTCTTATCCCTGAACTGCACAGATGACCACATGCTGTGCTTGATGTTATTTTAAGACATGAGTCTGGATAAATGTGGATGGACTTAAGTGTCCAACAATCAAAGTAATTTAACCTAATGATTGTTGTCTGCATAATTCCATGCAATAACGAAATGCACAGGTCTGGACTGATGTTCATGTTTCAGCTAGTTTTCGTTGATTCCAGACCTGAGACAGTAATTTTGGACAAAGAATATGTTTCACAGACACGTTCTTTAAGCTGAGCTAAAGTTACACTACCTGGCATCTCTGACTCTCCCTTTCCTTGGCTTCCAAAATCTATAATGCTGAGAGATACCTTTATCTTCAAAATTGGGCCATAGAAAAACTCAACTATGAAAAAAAAAACTGTGTCAGGAGAAATCTCAGGTGACCAGGTGAAGAGGTGAAGAGGAACAACTGAGGTCAGATATGATCCCTGCTAAGCCTGGGTGACTGGACAGTGTCTGATCCCTGGCTTACCTTGTGGAAGTCATTTACTAGTCTGGCACCACAAGCTTCTCACAGAAGGAAGCTAATCACCACATAAATAACTTTTTGATTTGTTTTCTGTCTGTCATTCCAAACACAACAAAACTTGCTGTTTCTTTGTGTTAGATCGTAACAGGGTATACTGTACCGCTGAGGAGGGTGGCAGAACCTGGACTGATGGAGCTGACTCTGGTGCTGTAGATGTCTGGGACCTTGTCCATCACTTTCTTGTTGCCCGCTTCAAGCAGCAGAATCTTCTTACCCATCAAGTTGGGATCCATTCCTGTCAGTAATTAAATGTTGTATAAAAGATGACAGCACATATATAAGAATGAGCCTCATTCTTACAAGATTATTAAAATCTTGTGGTGTAGCTATGAGTGTTTAATTTAGGCATTTTACACCATGTTTTTCCTGTTACATAACATCTTAGAATTACTTTTTAATAGATTTTAGAAAATAGTTTCTATATGACTCTCTGGTTTGGGTGAATGGAAATAGTACTACCTTACACTGCCGTCTAACATTACCTTTAGTTTTGATATGGACAGGTTGATAATAGCTGTCATACATTGAAATGTGGTCACTGAGTGCTAGGAGGACATCACTCACCAAGGGAACATGCCATTGCAGATCCAACCATCCCTCCCCCGGATATAATGACATCATAAACGTCATTCTTGCCAGAATCGTCCCCATGTTCTGCGCACACTAATCCTCGTCTGATGATTTTTACAGCAGATACATGCTTCTCTGTTATAAAACACCGGCCAAGTCCGTTACAGGCCAGCGCCGCCTTTGAAAGCTTGTGCATTATTCAGTCGTCACCCTGTCTTCATATGAGACAAGCCGCGTATTAAACAGGTGAGAGCAGTCCAACTCCGGAAGCCTGGATACATTCATATGACAATCAAACAGTCGATTCCCCTTGAATGTGTCCTAACAATAGCAGCTGTGTAATCCTGCCATGTTCTGTTGACAAGCGCTCCAGAGGAAGTACTTCCGGTTTCATGTCCAATCACAGAAGACGTCCGTCACGGCTGGCGCTGCCGCTCCTGTCCGCCGACGGTGCTAATGCTACCAAAAACTGACGGTTGAGTACAAGTAGAGAAGACTTGCTTAGTTTCAAGTGTTATATTAACCCGGTGTCAACTTTATAAACAACAGACAGTTTTAGCTGCAGTGCATCTAAAGTGCACTAAAGTCTTGCGGTGCATCTTGTCAGCGAAGATATTGGAAACCGCCTCGACAGAGAAATACTACTTCCTGAAACTCGTCTTTTGCCAGGTTGGTGGCTCATTATTGCTTTTAAGTTGAATTTCGTTGATTTATTTCGGCTATAATGTGCTTTTAAGTGGTAGAAAATAGAACCTATGTTTGTATATAATTACAAAAGTAAATACATATTTAAATTATTGCATAGCTAACGGTAAATACATGTCTACATCATACACCGCTGTAGGAGAGAGGTCTGGTTACCATGGTAACTATTTCACACAGACTGACTGGAGGTGGAGTTTGAAGTGTGTAACTTTTTTTAATATCAATGCAATATCATACTATATATGATCAGAAATATTAATGAGTATTATAGATATTGATTAATTGGTCAACAATTTTTTCGATGAATTGATCAATCATCACAGGTGTAGTATATAAATGTTCTGGTAAAAGGAGTAATATCACAGTGTAGAATTAAACCAGAGGCAAAAGTACTGATTTTGTATAATGGCTCATTTCAGAATAATTATATTGTTGGATTATAATTATTGATGGATCAATGTGCACATTCATTTTGCAGCTGGTAAAAGTGGGTCTGACTTTAATTACTTTACATACTTTTAATCTGTAACTACTAACTAAAGTTATCAAATCTGAATTGTAGTGGAGTAGAATTATAAAGTAGCAGAAAATGAAAATACTCAAGTAGCGTACATATAGGCTACCTCAAAATTGTACTGTAATGTACAAATTTATTTTCCACCACTGAAAATACTTAATTACAAGTAAATGACGAGAAAATGTCCTACATCCAAAATTCTACTTACTTTAAGTAAAAGTTCAAATGTGTTATGAGAGAATTATACTTGAAGTATCAAAGTAAGAGGTGGTTCTGCAGTAAAATGGCCTGTGATTATTAAATGTGACATTATTACACTACTGATGCTAATTTGTCAATTTGTAATGTGTATGTAGTGGAATAGAAATATAAAGTAGCATCAAATGGAAATACTGAAGTGAAAGACAAGCACTCCATTATATTTGTAAAATGTCAGTAAATAGTGAAAATTGTCCACTGCAGCAGTAATGTTCAGAGTAATGTCAACATTAAGTCTGTCATTGTCATTCTGTCAGTGTTTGTGTAGATGTGTGCACATTTCTTTTAAGGTGGTTGAAAGTATTGGCAGACAATTTATATTTTTTGTTTATTTTAAAAAGGGGGCATGTATTGTTTGTGAAAATCTATTATTGGAAATGTTCAAAGTGACTGTAACAATGGAAACATAAGAAGTTTGGTATTTCCCCTTGATTAATGATTACATTTTCTTTTGTTTTTAATTTACAGGAATAAACAAAGTTCCACGTTCTACTTTTTTGCTTTATTCTCATTACTCCTACTTTCCTTTCCTTTACTTTTTTGTTTTTTTTTGTTAGACAAACATGTCAAAGCTAGAGGCCTTGCTGGAAGATGGACTCAGATCAGAGTTAATGCTTAAGCAGCAGCTGAAGACCATCAGTGAGGCCCTTAGACAGCAGCTGCAGGAGTCAGAGAAGAGACAGACAGAGGAGTTGGAAAGGAGGATTCATCAGGACGCTCTCCTGTCAACAGATATACACCAAGAGTCCATTGATAAAAAAGAAGTCAACCGTCAGCCCAAGTAAGTCGATTGTCCTTTATGTTTTGTTTTAATTATAATATACCCATTTTCTTAAATATCTTTACTGATTTTTCAGAAATGTAGGAATGAGGAGATCCATCTCTACATCTGGCCTGACCTCAGACAAAGAGACCTCCCATCATCTTAGACAGTCAGAGAGGCCTAACTCATCTTCTCCAGCCTGGGTATTGCCAACAAACTGCAAGCATTGTTCTGTCAGGACTTCCCCACTGACTCCTACCAAGACACAACTATATGAACAGGTAGCTTTATTTAAAACAACACAGATGAGCAAAGAGGAGGAGGCCGAGGCTGAATGTCAGAAGAAGTTCTGTGCTGTCCCAGTCCCCAACCATGTCACCCAGCCCCTCTATCAGGAGGTGATTGAGCTTAGAGAGAAAGAGAGGAAGCAGGGTCATGAGCAGAGAAAGAACTTTTTGCTCTCCATACAAAAACCTTTCAGCTTCCAGGAAAGAGAAAAGGAAAAAAGGCAGAAGCTGTTAGCTACGTTAAACCAAGCCTCCCAGGATCAGAAGAACAAGATTCCTACTGTCAGAAAATCTCTTCACAAAGTAGAAAATGACTCACTAGATTCTGAGTTGAAAGGTGGGTTGATTGTGTGATTTGTTTCCTTCCAAATGGTATGATGCTGGCTAGTGGAGTGTATTATACTATATACTGACCGATATAGGCCACTGTTTCCCAACTTTTTTTGCTTGTGAAATTGTATTTGTCCATGAGTTGTGAGCAGTTCAATGAAGAGCCCTATATAAAATACATTTGTTCTTCAGACTTTGAACATGTCTTGAATTTATAGCCTGTAATTGAGAGACACATTGCAATTGTTTAAACTGTTACACATCAAACTGATACCGTTTCATATTGAATACATTGTATAAAGTGCTTCTAAAACACTCAACACAGAAACATGACTACAGCTTCTACCTTATCTGACTGTAATTCTGCGCAGACCAGGAGGAGGTTTGCAGGACCGTCCACACTCACACGACACAGCGACAGGAGAATTCCACTTCGTCCTGCAGCCCGAAACTTCGCATTGCCGAGCACACCAGGAAAGAAAAGCTGGGTTTCCTGGATGAGAAGCCGAGCTTCCAGCCAAAAATCATCCATCAGATCCCTGATTTCAGCAGGTTGCACAAGGCCTTGCAGACAGAGGCACTGAGAAGAACACAGAGTAAAGAAGTGACAAAGTGTCAACCCTTCTACCTCAGGACATCAGCTCTCCCTGTGAGGCAAAGTAGGATGAGCCCAGACTCACAGGTAAAACATTTTTCTTCACCTCAGTTCAGATTTAGTTGCTTTTACTCATTCATTCTTTATAATGCAGTTTGGTTTAATTACTTCTCAGAATATCACATCAGTAAATGTGAAGGGAAATGTCTGTTTTTAGGAGACAGTGTCTCTTGAGGATTTACATAAGAAGGAGAAATCCAGGTCCAGATTGTTTCATGTTTCAGTTTTCCATCACATTTTTTTGAAGTCTCTCACATCTTCTCTGCTTGATGGATGGTTCAAGACACATCCATCCACCATTTAATCAAGTCAATACCCTTCTCTTTTTTAAGGAGGACAGGAAACCATTAAACTTCCTTAAAGGCCCTACTGTTCTAGATGATAAATAATGCTGATTACCTCCTTTCTTGTTCAAAAAGGTCTGTGTCAGTAATTATTGCACTAAATGTACAGAAACTGGTCTAATTAGGACAGATGATTACCATGCATTTTTTGCTGATTGTATAATGGTCTACTGTGTATTCCTGAAGTCCCTCAACACCCAGAAGTGTTTATTTCATAAAATGTGACAAAGGAATTCGACCAGGTCAATTTTTATTTTATTTTATGTGTCCATGGGAGCAATATGTTTGATGATAAAAGATTTATAGTACAGTTTAAGTTTTTTTATGTCAAGTGTGTTATTTTTGAGGCGGTTCAGACCACTTCTCTCAGATGTGGAACTGAAAAGCTATTTAAAATATGTACACTAGGACATCATCAAAGAGGGACTATTCCCCTCCCTTAAACGGTTCTATTTCAAACTTTTTCCAGCTCATAATTTATGAATTTTAACCCAAGCCCCATTTCTGCAGTACTTGATATACTTAACAAACATAAAATATTTGTTCACTTTTTGTCCCTCAGTGCAAATAGCAATATTTTTTTATGAGCTTAATCACATATTTCACAACAACAATCCAATGTATGTTCATTGAAATTTGTCATTACAGAGTAAGATTAATTATAAAAGTAATTAAGGAAGAAAAACAGTAATTGAAACTGATCCAAAGTGGTAGGATGAACTTTGTGATCAGTGAAAGTTCCTGTTTTGCTTCCTTTCATATATCTCTGGCTCTGCCTAAAATTATACAATTACCAGAATTCTATTTTATGGACCATGTCAGACATTCATGGGCAAAATCTGATTTAACCAGTGGTTATATATAGTTATATTTTTCCCTCACTAAATGACTGTATTGTAAATACATGTTTAACTTGTTGTTACTGTGTGGTTTCTCATAAAAAAATAATAAAACTGACAACCATTATTCTATAGGGAATCTATAAAGTATACTGTGTGTGTACAGGCAGCGGTCTTGCTGTAAAGTCCTAGAACCATCAGTATCTCACCAATTAATCTGTCATTTTGATGAAGTAAGAAGGAAATCTATTATTACTAGGTGCAATATTTAGAAATCTTTGTTTTTGTTTTTTTAATCTCTTATATAAGTCATCAATTATAGAGGTAGGTAATGGCTTCTAGTTTTCCTATGGTACTTAAGATTTCAAAGTAAAAACTCTTTAAGATGTTTAGATGTTTTCTTTTTTTTGTGTGTGGCTTTGACCACAGCAAATAAACAGCTTTTTCCACAAACCCAGTTTTCCTATGTTCTGTCTTCTCACAAAAAACTTACATAAAGCATACACATCACGTACTGTAGGTTTTTAAGTTCATTCTAAATTAATGGAGTTTATGCAATATGTGGTCAAGCAATGTATTTTGTTTTGATTTGAGCTAAGAAAAATGTTTTAAAAGTTTTTTTCCTCTCATTGACAGGAACCAAAAATAAGTCATCTCAGTAGAAGCAAGTCACTTGGGGCCTTAACATCACTGTCCACAGACACACTCCCCTTGTACATCACAGATGCTGTGAGGAAGCGCTGCATGGCCATCAGGTGAACTGGATCAGTTTGGCATGACTGTTGAAGTTTGGATAGTAGATTTTTTTCTTTTTAAAATGTCTACACACTAAATGATTGGATCTACTGATATATATTTTTACCTTCACAGAAAGTCAATGGAGGTGAGGGATAGTAAGAATCAAGAGAGTGCAGACTGGTTGAGGAAGTACCAAATGAGGTCCCAGGCCATGAAGAAGACAGTTGCCCTCCATGCGAAGCTGATGGACCCAAACAGCAGCTTGAAGGAAGTAAATAATGAAAAACTAAAGCACCATATGTGAGTACTGGTCAAGAGAGACAATTCATTCTTGCAATGTTGCAACCTTTGTGACTCACATCACAACGACCACACAAGCCTGCCACAGCGGCTAAAAGTATAATCTTTTTTTACATAAAGTGTGGCTGACCGACAAAGGACGAGAGAATACATGAAAGAGTTACGGAAAATGAAGGCACGAGTTAGTGAACGCCCTTATTTGTTCGAACAGGTGAAACAGGTACGTGACATGAAGCTTAAACATTACATCATATTGTAAATAATATGCATCTCCAGTGGCATAACTTTGGGTTTTTAACTGGCAGAGAAATGCAAAAGCTCATGCAGAGCAGACATACAGAGACAAGCTGAGGAAAGCTGGCTTTAAGGAGCAATTTGTTCAAGAAAATGGAGAAACAACTGAAGGAACATCAGTCTCATCCAGATCTGAGGACGATGTGAATAACCACAGCAATGAAAATAACATTCATAGCAGGTATGCAGGGTGAGAATTTTTAGCAAGTTTTGTTCATACACTATGTAATCCCAGTGTGTCCGGTAAAATTATGAATAGCACTGCTGATGGAGAGCCAAGGACTTCATGTGGTTTGGTCATATTATATTACATAATTTTCTGAGTTTGCCCTGCAGTCTTTAGTGAAGAAAAGACAAATACTGTAGCCAAGTAAAAGTTTGATGTAATTACAATATAGCCATTTTCTAACCCAACATGTCTGATTTAGGGAAGAAAATGTAGACGACGGGGAGAAAATTGAAGATGTGGAAGAGGAGAGCGTGAAGTCCAAAGGGGAAGAAATGCCATGATCAAAAAGGTTCAGGCGGCACAGAGCTTTTTGTGGCCTCTCCACTAGAAAACAACACTGTCTTCAAAAATGATTCATGTCACGGCTAACTATCCGCACCAAACGTTTGACAGTTTAAGATGTGCAACCATAAATTATGAAATTACAAAACATCTGGACTTTACAGTCACAAATGTCGGGGATTACAACTGGAAGAAAATAAAAGTTTATAGAACTGAATATGTTTATAAGTAATTAATATTTTATATGCTTTGAGCTTAACACACTCAGATATATATACAGATCTGCATAACATTTCAAGCAGATTAAACTGAAAATAAAAAGGCTACTTTTGGTTTTGTGACAACAATTTTGCTAAGGAATATGAAGACTGTAATTTTGAGGATGATGAGCACTTGGTTACCAGAATAAACAGTTCAAAAACAAAATTAGGACACCAGTTGAAAGTTTGTGACATTGATTTGTGTTTTACCAACTCTAACTTTTGATAGCCATATAAAAGGGGTTATACTTATGCAGTGAGATATTGTATCTGCCACTGCTCTATGTATTTTATTTAGTTTATTTAAAAATTTAAAAAAAAAATTTTTAATTGGACAGACCCTGTAAGGACACCAATCTGACATGGGCCTTTCTCGGATGGCTGGGTTAAATCTTCCAATTATTTCTATAGCCACACTGCCACCTAAATAAACAGCCCTCACTGTGCATCTGCATTCACACAGCCCAGTTCAGAGGTTTGCTCTGAGCCCATAGACCCACATCAAACACTCTTGTTGTTACGCCTTCACTGTTTACTTTTCCTTAGACAGCTGAAAGATCATTTTAACTTACAAACCACATGGGAATGTCTGAAGATGAATACAATAATAATCAAAAAGTCATCATGGAGAGCAGTACATACCATATGGTTACTTTTTGTAGGCTAGTGGGTCATACGTTGAAGTTACTGAAGTCAGTGTTTGCATGAGTTCAGGTCAAAATATCAGTAGAAATCCCAGAGTGATTTATCTTAAAGTAACACTATGGAAATCTTATGTTTGAAATGTACCATACAGATTAATTGCCACTATGTTATGATTATGATTAATTTTGCATAATCAAAAAGATTAAAAAAATCCAAAAGCCAAAATGTTGTCACATGGTTCATATAGATGTAATAAATTGTCACAGAGTCCCTTCCTTGAGATCTCAAACATCACATGACAAAGCTTCAAGGGCTCCATCCTGTCAGGTTGTCATGGGAACCATGTATCACTCCCCTCTCTGCTTTATAGTCCCTCAGGAGAACACTGTGCACCTCTGATTCCCCGTTGCACAGCTGAAAACAAAACCAATCTCGCCCAACCTGTTAGATAATATCCGAGTGGGAACCTGCATCCGTGAAATCCGTGAGGGAGCAGACGCCTGTGGCATGTCTTTAAACAAACTGTGGAGCTGTGTGGATGTGTGTGGAGGCTGAGAAAGGGAACAAACACATCTCATTTAGATTAATGAGAGGCCATGCTCTTGGCCACCAAATGTTATGATCACGCTGTTTGAGGAGTGGCTCTACTTACTGGATGAACAATATAATTTCACCAAGGTGGTGTGTTCAGGTCTCTTATTATTCTAGCCGCTGTACAATATTAAAATTCCCACACATTTAATTCCGTAAATGCATGGTTTAAAAATGTAGGCAGCCGAGGACACACCCTAGAATAGATGATATAGGCCTCAAATGCACTTTACCTGCGTTAAAACATCAGCAATTTCACTATATGAAATGCTTAGGGTTCTTATATTGTTATGTTGTTCATTTTAATTTTCTTGTTTATTTGAATCCACTTGATCTTAAAGTAAAAGTGCAAAGGCCAAGTATTTACATAAGTGCAGTTTATGGTGTGAGTGCAGAGTTGTTTGCACGTTGAGTCTCTGTGTGTTTTAGTCCTTGGTTCACCTGCAGGAGGAGCTGTGGCTCGCCGCAGCCTCTCTGGAGCAGAAGAGAGAGATCCCTCTTTTTCTCCTTCAGTGGCATGAATAATATCCCCAGTGCTGGAGAGAGAGCATATCAAGAGGCAAACGGGAAGGGGAGAGAGATAGCAGCCAGTTTGACAGATAAGAGCGTGGCAGAACTTGTCTCCCTGACTGCACCGTGGGCCGGGGAAAGAGAGCAAGTGCACCAGAGTGTAAGGCAAGGCTGCTGCCTGCACACACTCAAACACACTCACACACACATACACACACAGACCCCTCAGCTTGGCTTCACCAGAGGAAGTTCAGAGAGAAGACTGACCTCAAGAAGGTACAGTATGTGTGTGCGTCTCTAGTCTAGGAATCATATCTCCTGCAGCCATGTCCCCCTGAAACATTTTTAGCAAATCAATTGTGTTACACTCACTTGATGCTCCACTTTGTTTTCCAGGTGGGTTGGCGGAAGTTTCGTGTGGATTCACTTGAGTATTATGGCTTTCCTCAAACTGAGGCTTCTTGTCCTGTAGAGGAGTTGTGTGTTTCCCCTCTAGAAGAACTTGTCTCGTGTTACCAGCCTGAGGGAGGATGGAGAAGCTGTCAGGGAAGGACAAGGAGCTGATAAGAGGCAGCTGGGAGAGCCTGGGCAAGAACAAAGTTCCACATGGTGTCATCATGTTTTCCAGGTAACGTCCCACACAATCAGCATGATTCAGATAGAATAAGACAGTAAAGTGACTTGTAAGAGAAGAAAACACTTGGTTGTTATTCTGTACAGTTATCCCCTCACTAACATGCTTAATACGCTTAATGCGTAAGTAATATGTTCTTGCTATTTTTTGTGTTGTTGCTTCATAGTTGTGGTGTTAGAATATGTAACACAGGTGTGCAGAGAGAATCATGATAGATCCTTCGCTGCACACTTTCACCATGCAGGCACTGGAGGCTTGACTTGTTGCTTGGCGACAGACTGCAATAATCCACAATTTACTTTGAGACAGCTGCCGTTAAATCAGACTCTAGCAGGAGAGATTTGTAGATGTATGATTTACAGATTGATTCTGTGTCTGTGTGAATGTTTGGCAACCCATGCCATCTGTATATACCTATAGAACAGTGTGGTATTTGTCTGTGGTAGACTGTTTGAGCTGGACCCTGCGCTGCTCAGTCTTTTCCACTACAGTACAAACTGTGGCTCCACACAAGACTGCCTCTCCAGCCCTGAGTTCCTGGAACATGTCACCAAGGTGAGCTCCGTCTGCCGCAGTGACCGCTACAAGTATACAGACATTTGAAGCCTTAGTTTTTTTTCTTATGCACAGTTGTGAACACTTTCCTCGTGTATCTGTGTGTGTTTTTTGTATGTATACCAGGTGATGCTTGTGATCGATGCAGCAGTCAGCCACCTGGATGACCTTCACTCCTTGGAGGACTTTCTCCTCAACCTTGGGAGGAAGCATCAGGCAGTGGGAGTCAACACACAGTCATTTGCTGTAGGACCAACACCTTATTCCACAACTCACAAAAAGCAATTTCACAGTGAATGAACTGTGAAAAAATGTTTTTTTTTCCTGTTTGTGTTCTTTTTTTCTTTTTTCTTTTTTTTTTTTACTTCTGTAGGTGGTGGGTGAGTCCCTTCTCTACATGCTGCAGTGCAGTCTGGGCCAGGCCTACACGGCGCCGCTGCGTCAAGCCTGGCTCAACATGTACAGCATCGTGGTAGCCGCCATGAGCCGAGGGTGGGCCAAGAACGGCGAGGACAAGGCCGACTGAGGCGCGCAGCAGGAGCTGCTGAGCAGTTGCTGTCAAATCACTCAACATGGTTGCCATGGAATAAGGTTGTGTAACTTGCAGCATTGAGGCTTTGGCTGCTGTACATTTGCTCTGTGAGTGGGGTCGCATAGCGTAGCGAATGTAAGGTGTGGTTACACTTTACAATTGGATCAACCAATCGCAGAGTTTATTTTCTTTGCTGTGGATGTTTAGCTACCAGATGATGCTGTGAGGATCTGAGCCAGCCTGGTTTGGTTCATCTGAGTTTGGACCTGTAATCTGAGCTCCTCACACTGAGAAAAAGGAAAACAGTTTAGTCTCTTTGTATATAATGGCTTTGATATATATACTCAAATGATACCAGTGACTGTAGTGGTCTTTGTGATGTATCTTAAAAGAGTTGAACAATTGTGAAGCAGTAGATATTATATTTAGGCATCACACACTACTCAAACTGTGATGGTTACTGTGGCCAGCACGGCAGCTCTCTATCAAACTGGAACACAGTGATACTTTACAATACATGTTCAAACTTTTGGGACAAAGCAATGTGACCTTAAAAAAGGAAAATCCCATCACCTTATTCACAATCATTACTGTGTTTGTTTTTTTGTTTTTTAAATCAATATTGCACATCACTAAACCTCTTTTTGTGTGTGACTTTGTTATCAAACATTTAACATATTGATGATAAACAAAGCAAATTTAAAAAATGATCTTCAATAGATAATGACAAGAACTGTTATACTCTCTGATAGCTTTCTTCAGTGATCTATGACTGTTAATAAGGCGTCCATGTGCACCTCGCTCAACATGGTGTGCGATGCTCTCCCCTGTAGAGGTTGAGAGGATTTCAATAGGCTTCAGCTGACTGTTAAACTCTCACGAATAGACTGTTATGTGACCTTTAGAGTTTAAAAGTAAAGGGCACCTAGGAGGAATTATAACATCTTTGTTCCTTGACTCTCAGTTTCCAGTCATTGTCAGTGTAAAGTAGTTTTGTTGTACTGTAGTCGCTTATATCCGTGATGATTATTAACTGTGTTGTTGTGGCTACAAACGTAGTATTACCTCGGCTTTAGAGGTGAAGATAAGCAGAGTGGCCTGTGTTCCTCCAGCACAGAGCGTCTACATGGATTTGTTTTGGATTATGAAACAGCGACTAACTTAATTGATGACGATTATCTTCTCAATTTATGAACACAAAACAAATCATACAGAAATACTGTGTGCTTACACCATCCAATCTGTGCGTATTATTACTGCTGCCATAACACTGTATTTATCATCCTCAGCTGTTATTTACATTCATGATCCTAATGCCAAGTAACTTAGCAACAGTGCGCCAAGTATTAGATAATAACACCATACAACTGTAAATCCAAGCTGCTGATATGTGGTTATTATCGCTTTAGTCTGAGTTTACATTTATAAAGTTTATTTTTATATTCTGAAATGTTTGTTTAGCTAAAGAGCATTGATTTTTTTGTTTATTCCAAATGTGATGTACAGTATATCCTCCAGAAATATAACCTTATGTGGATTTCCTGTTAATGAACCCAATACAAGAAGACTAATAGGCAAATTTGCTACTTTTAAGTGGGTTTCATTGAATCAATATAATAGAAATATTATCAACTTCTATATGTGCAATCCTTACAGATAATTATAAAAGTTTTCTATTGAACTATTTTATCCCTGCATAGTCTGTTCAGTCTGTACTTTCCAGCCCACAGGTGTAATGTTTGTTAACCGTCTGTGTAGGTGGTGTATTATTTATAGTGATTCTTTTCTTAGTATCAGTACACAGCCCTATGCAGGTTGTTGTTCTCCATGTCTCTGTTTTCACTTTACCTGACATTAGGTCTTTTTAGCAGGCATGACTGACAACTGGCATGTTATCCCGTTAACATCCAACTCTGTACATATTGGGTGTGTCACTGTCTACCTCATCATTATCAGCTGCTACTGAACAGCGATAACTTCACCTAGTTATCCTTCAACCAAAAAAAAAAAAAGGCACATTATTAGTTAATACAAGCACGCAATCTTTGTAAACTGGATTACATCCTACAATTTAAAGGAAAACATGTTGTGTGCTTACTGGAGACTAAATAAAGTGATCTTCTGTGGATATTTTACTGCTCAACGAGGTCAGTGTGTTTTCCTCTTGCTCTCAGATTGTTTGTCACAGACTGATGATGGTTACAACACAATGGTCAGCGTTTGAAATCAATCACACAATGCCTGATTTCCTTCCCGCTGACAGCCCATCCCTTAGTGTTACATAAGATACAAGCGCCGAATGGCTCATCGCCCTTGGCTACAGAGACGAGGGCGACTTCAGGCACATCAGCCCACTTACTCATGCAACTGCACAATGTCACATCACAATTGTTTACAGAATTTCAAAAAATCATCAGGAAACTGTTCTTAAAATGAGGACTGTTTTGTTTTTATTTTCCTCCAAATACAAGTAAAAACCTTACAGACATTTGTGTGTAGGTGAAGCCTTAGTAATGAGGAAAGTGGAGAAAGGAGGGTCGTTATCATGAGTTTTCTTAATACACAGGGCTCATTTCTCCCATATACACAATTTGGTTGTATCATTGTAAAAGTCACATCCGTGAGCTGGCTGTCTGTTCTGCTGTTGGAGCAGTTGCTGACATGGCCTTAATCCGCCTCTCTGCACTGCCAACAGTATCCTCACTCTCTCTGTCCTGCAAAGAGTCTGCTGTATTTATGTTGGATCCATGCTCCATGTCTTGCTTCAGCCTACAGAACACTGAGCCAGAGCTGTCTGGTCACTGGAGACTCTGACTTGACCTTCTCTGAGGTCACCAATGGTTAGATTGCAACAAACTTCAGTAAGCTACGAGGTAAAATACAGTGTGTGTTTATTTCCCTTGTGGTAATTAATTAATCACTCCCTGTAGTTCCACATTCTTGTCTTATTGTGTACGAGGATTTGCACTGAAGGCTGTCGTCTGGAGAGGAGTCTGTGAGAAAAGACAACACACATTATTTTTAGAAAGTCTGCAATGTGTTTTGGAATGAAGGGGTATTCAACGTTGTCATGGCAACTGTTAAGTGATGGTCCAGAATCATATGTGTGCGTGTGTTTGTTTTTGATGAAGAGGGGGAAAGCAAGGCATTGCTCAATCACTCACTCATCCTAAATCATGCTGTGGAGAGGAGCGAGGAGTGGACAGAGACTACGGGTGCACGCTCAGGTTAATAAGGTTTGCTGTGAGAGCTCTCTAGGAGCTGCAGCCTGCAATACGAGCCTGCCAAGCAACATCCACAACAGTGGTGAAGAGCCATCAGTCAGCAGCTGCTGCAACAGTTAGTGCAACCATGAATCACAATCAGTTAAAGGATAAAGGTGTGTTAGTCATATATTTTTCTGACTGTCAACAAATCCCATGAAAAGATTGAAACAATGCGTTTGTCAATCTCTCACTGCTTTCTGAATTCCTTATCCTATTTGCGATGGTTAATACTGAAGGTGTAAATCTTTAAAAAAAAGGGGTCACAAATATTGTTGCATTAAGAAAAGGCTGAGTAAATTTGCTAAAACAGCTGTTCACTGTAGTTTTTAGCAAATGTTACTCAAACAAGAGTAGATAGTTTATTTGGTATTTTTTATTTCTGTGTGTAAATGCATGCAGGTAGATTTGTTTCAATATTATCTGTGTGAACAGATCGAAAATCCGTAAATGTGTGATCTGTAAATATAAAACACATTCCACAAATACAAAAAATAAATGTGAAAATTCACAAAAATATCTTGCGAATATAAAATGAATTTGCAAATACACAAACAAATTCCACAAATAAAAAAATGTATCTGTGAATACATTCATTAATTTACAAATAAATGAAAAGCATTTATTAATATCTTCCTCACATTTACAACTTTCAAACAGACATTCGTGAATCAATTTTCTATTTCTGAAGCAAAAAAGTATTTGTGGATCTCAATTCTATGATTGTGGATTTCAATTTTTACACACATAGAGTTTTGAAACAAACTTTCCACCAGTCTGAACCAAAATCGGCTTGTATCACTCAGCCAAAACAAGTGATTAAGAAGTGACAGATTGACAAACACATTGTTTTAATCTTTTCATTGGATTTATTGACGGTCAGAAAATATATGACTAACACAGCTTGGTCCTTTAACTGATTGTGATTCATGGTTGCCCTAACTGTTGCAGCAGCTGCTGACAGACAGCTCTTTCCCACTGGAATAAAAAGTCATAGGATAGTAAAAAGTCATAGTGTAGTAAGGCATAAAGATGTCATAGTATAGTAAAGCATAAAAAAGTCATAGTACAGTAAGGCATAAAAAGTCATAGTATAGTATGTCATGAAAAGGTCATTGTATAGTAGGCTGAGTCATAAAAAGTCATAGTATAGTAAGGAATAAAAAGTCATTGTATAGTAAGTCTTAAAAATGTCATAGTATAATAAGGAATAAAAATGTCCAAGTATAGAAAGGCAGAAAATGTCATGGTATATAGTGAGGCATAAAAATGTCATAGTATAGTAAGGCATAAAAAGTAATAGAATAGTAAGTCATGAAAAAGTCATAGTATAGTAGGTTAAGTCATAAAAAGTCATAGTATAATAAGTAATAAAAACATCCTAGTATAGTAAGGTTAAAAAAGTCATAGTATAGTAAGGCATAAAAATTAATAGAATAGTAAGTCATGAAAAAGTCATAGTATAGTAGGCTAAGTCATAAAAAGTCTTAGTATAATAAGTAATAATAACACCATAGTATAGTAAGGTTAAAAAAGTCATAAAAATGACACAATATAATAAGGTATGAAAATTAAAGAACAACATCATAGTATCGTAAGACACAGAATAGTGTAAGGTATTAATAGTTTTACATGGATATAACTTTTACTTTAGGATATAAATATGTTTGACTGTATAAATGTGTAGGACATCGAGGCATTAAGGACACATTTGGAGGTCCTGCTTAGATTGATGACAGTTTGAGTTTGCTTATAAGGTCAGAGCCCTAAGGATGGAGAATGATCTCAGGAGCTCTAAGGAAGGATGAGTATCAGCTAAGAGATTCCACTGATGTGAAGATCGCCAGATCAGCAACAGCATGTAATGCACATCGGTGAGCAAAAGACCAAACAAGCAGTCAAACTTTTATAGAGTGAGAGAGATACCTTGGTGTGCCTTGTACCAGATCTGTCATTCGTGCATGAATAAAAAAAGCCACATTGAAGTATTGACTTGTGGGTCTCATTGTGTTCACTTTTTCATCTTTCTGTCATAATAAGACATATAAAACACATAAAGCATAAAAAGTCAGAATAAAGTCAAAGTAAAGTAAGGCATGAAAAGTCATTAAAAAATCATAGTATAAAAAGGCATAAAGAGTAATAAAAATGTCATAGTATAGTAACGCATAAATTTGTCACAGTATAGCAAGGCATGAAAAGTCATAAAAACAGCCTAATATAGTAAGGCATGAAAAATCATGAAAACGTCATAGTAGTAAGGTATAAAAAGTAAAAAAAACGACATAGTATAGTTAGGCATAAAAAGTCATAAAAATGTGACAGTATAATAAGGCATAAAAATGTAACAGTACAGTAAGGCATAAAAAATCGTAAAATCAACACAGTATAGTAAGGCATGAAAAGTTATAAAAATGTCACAGTATAGCAAAGCATTTAACCTCATAGTATTATAAGGCATAATTCGTCGTAAATACGTCATAGTATAGCAAGGAATAAAAAGTCATAAAAACGACATAATATAGTAAGGCATAAAAAGTATTAAAAAAACCATAGTATGGTAAGGCATAGAAATTATGAAAACGTCTTGCTATAGTAATGTATAAAAAATTATGAAAACGACATAGTATAGTAAGGCATAAAAAATCATGAAAATATCATAGTATGTAAGGCATAAGAAGTAAGAAAAACGACATAGTATAGTAAGCCATGAAAAGTCATAAAAAACGACATAGTATAGTAAGGCATAAAAATTATGAAAACGTCATAGTATAGTAAGGCATGAAAAGTCATAAAAAGGACATAGTGTAGTAAGGCATAAAAATGTCACAGTATAGTGAGGCATGAAAAATCACGAAAACGACATAGTATAGTAAGGCATAAAAATCATAAAAACAAAATAGTATATTAAGGCATTAAAAATTATGAAAACGTCATAGTATAGTAAGGCATAAAAAGTCAAGACATTAAAAGTTATAAAAATGACATACTATAGTAAGGCATGAAAAGTCATAAAAAGGACAAAGTATAGTAACGCATAACAAATCACGAAAACGACATAGTATAGTAAGGCATAAAAAGTCATAAAATGTGATGGTATAAAAAGTCATAAAAATGACATAGTATAGTAAGGCATAAAAAGTCAAGGCATTAAAAGTCAGAAAAAAAACGACATAGTATAGTAAGGCATCAAAAGTCATAAAAAGGACATAGTATAGTAAGGCATAAAAATGTCACAGCATAGTGAGGCATAAAAAGTCAGAAAAACGACAGTATAGTAAGGCATGAAAAGTCATAACAATGAGACATAATAGCAAAGCATTAAATGTCATAGTATAGTAAGACATAAAAATTCAAAAAAACGTCATAGTATTGTAAGGCATAATTCGTCGTAAATACGTCATAGTATAGCAAGGAATAAAAAGTCATAAAAACGACATAATATAGTAAGGCATAAAAAGTATTAAAAAAACCATAGTATGGTAAGGCATAGAAAATTATGAAAACGTCTTGCTATAGTAATGTATAAAAAATTATGAAAACGACATAGTATAGTAAGGCATAAAAAATCATGAAAATATCATAGTATGTAAGGCATAAAAATTATGAAAACGTCATAGTATAGTAAGGCATGAAAAGTCATAAAAAGGACATAGTGTAGTAAGGCATAAAAATGTCACAGTATAGTGAGGCATGAAAAATCACGAAAACGACATAGTATAGTAAGGCATAAAAATCATAAAAACGAAATAGTATATTAAGGCATTAAAAATTATGAAAACGTCATAGTATAGTAAGGCATAAAAAGTCATAAAAAGGACAAAGTATAGTAACGCATAACAAATCACGAAAACGACATAGTATAGTAAGGCATAAAAAGTCATAAAATGTGATGGTATAAAAAGTCATAAAAATGACATAGTATAGTAAGGCATGAAAAATCACGAAAACGACATAGTATAGTAAGGCATAAAAAGTCAAGGCATTAAAAGTCAGAAAAAAAACGACATAGTATAGTAAGGCATCAAAAGTCATAAAAAGGACATAGTATAGTAAGACATAAAAATGTCACAGCATAGTGAGGCATAAAAAGTCAGAAAAACGACAGTATAGTAAGGCATGAAAAGTCATAACAATGAGACATAATAGCAAAGCATTAAATGTCATAGTATAGTAAGACATAAAAATTCAAAAAAACGTCATAGTATAGTAAGGCATAAAAAGTCATAAAAATGTGATGGTATAAAAAGTCATAAAAACGACATAGTATAGTAAGGCATGAAAATCACGAAAACCACATAGTATAGTAAGGCATAAAAAGTCATAAAATGTGATGGTATAAAAAGTCATAAAAATGACATGGTATAGTAAGGCATGAAAAATCACGAAAACGACATTAATATAGTAAGGCATGAAAAATCACGAAAACGACATAGTATAGTAAGGCATAAAAAGTCAAGGCATAAAACGTCAGAAAAATGACATAGTATAGTAAGGCATGAAAAATCACGAAATCAACATAGTATAGTAAGGCATAAAAAGTCAAGGCATTAAAAGTCATAAAAAACGACATAGTATAGTAAGGCATAAAAAATTATCAAAACGTCATAGTATAGTAAGGCATAAAAAATTCATAAAAACGACATAGTATAGTAAGGCATGAAAAATCACAAAAACGACATAGTATAGTAAGGCATGAAAAATCACAAAAACGACATAGTATAGTAAGGCATGAAAAGTCATAAAAAGGACATAGTATAGTAAGACATAAAAATTCAAAAAAATGTCATAGTATAGTAAGGCATAAAAAGTCATAAAATGTGATGGTATAAAAAGTCATAAAAACAACATAGTATAGTAAGGCATAAAAATGTCACAGCATAGTGAGGCATAAAAAGTCAGAAAAACGACAGCATAGTAAGGCATGAAAAGTCATAACAATGAGACATAATAGCAAAGCATCAAATGTCATAGTATAGTAAGACATAAAAATTCAAAAAAACGTCATAGTATAGTAAGGCATAAAAAGTCATAAAAATGTGATGGTATAAAAAAACATAAAGACGACATAGTATAGTAAGGCATGAAAAATCACGAAAACGACGTAGTATACTAAGGCATAAAAAGTCATAAAATGTGATGGTATAAAAAGTCATAAAAACGACATA
>NW_019525126.1:702818-704996 GCF_002814215.2 Seriola lalandi dorsalis | reverse complement strand
ATAGTAAGGCATGAAAAGTCATAACAATGAGACATAATAGCAAAGCATCAAATGTCATAGTATAGTAAGACATAAAAATTCAAAAAAACGTCATAGTATAGTAAGGCATAAAAAGTCATAAAAATGTGATGGTATAAAAAAACATAAAGACGACATAGTATAGTAAGGCATGAAAAATCACGAAAACGACGTAGTATACTAAGGCATAAAAAGTCATAAAATGTGATGGTATAAAAAGTCATAAAAACGACATAGTATAGTAAGGCATAAAAAGTCAAGGCATTAAAAGTCATAAAAAACGACATAGTATAGTAAGGCATAAAAAATTATGAAAACGTCATAGTATAGTAAGGCATAAAAAATTCATAAAAACGACATAGTATAGTAAGGCATGAAAAATCACAAAAACGACATAGTATAGTAATACATAAACAATCATAAAATGTGATGGTATAAAACGTCATAAAAACGACATAGTATATTAAGGCATAAAAAGTCAAGGCATAAAACGTCATAAAAACGACATAGTATAGTAAGGCATAAAAAGTCATAAAAACGACATAGTATAGTAAGGCATAAAAAGTCAAGGCATTAAAAGTCAGAAAAAAAACGACATAGTATAGTAAGGCATAAAAAGTCATAAAAACGACATAGTATAGGAAGGCATAAAAAATCACGAAAACGACATAGTATAGTAAGGCATAAAAAGTCAGAAAAATGACATAGTATATTAAGGCATAAAAAATTATCAAAACGTCATAGTATAGTAAGGCATAAAAAATTCATAAAAACGACATAGTATAGTAAGGCATGAAAAATCACAAAAACGACATAGTATAGTAATACATAAAAAATCATAAAAATTACATAGTATAGTAAGGCATGAAAAGTCATAAAAAGGACATAGTATAGTAAGACATAAAAATTCAAAAAAACGTCATAGTATAGTAAGGCATAAAAAGTCATAAAAGTGATGGTATATAAAGCATAAAAAGTCAAGTATAGAAAGTTAGAAAAACGACAAAGTATAGTAAGGCATAAAAAGTCATGAAAACGACATAGTATAGTAAGGCATGAAAAATCACGAAAACGACATAGTATAGTAAGGCATAAAAAGTCATAATAACGACATAGTATAGTAAGGCATAAAAAATCACAAAAACTACATAGTATAGTGAGGCATAAAAAGTCATAAAAACAACATAGTATAGTAAGGCATAAAAAGTCATAAAAACACAATAGTATAGTAAGGCATAAAAAGTCATAAAAACAACATAGTATAGTAAGGCATAAAAAGTCATAAAAACAACATAGTATAGTAAGGCATAAAAAGTCAAGTCATTAAAAGTCAGAAAAAAAACGACATAGTACAGTAAGGCATAAAAAGTCATAAAAACGACATAGTATAGGAAGGCATAAAAAATCACGAAAACGACATAGCATAGTAAGGCATAAAAAGTCAGAAAAATGACATAGTATATTAAGGCATAAAAAATTATCAAAACGACATAGTATAGTAAGGCATAAAAAGTCATAAAAACGACATAGTATAGTAAGGCATAAAAAGTCAGAAAAATGACATAGTATAGTAAGGCATAAAAAATCACGAAAACGTTTTAGTATAGTAAGGTACAAAAAATTATGAAAACGACATAGTATATTGAGGCATGAAAAACCATGAAAACGCCTTAGTATAGTAAGGCATAAAATGTCATAAATACGTCATAATATAGCATGGCATAAAAAGTCATGAAAACGACATAGTATAGTTAGGCATAAAAAGTCATAAAAAACAACATAGTATAGTAAGGCATAAAAAGTCATGAAAACGTTATAGTATAGTAAGGTATAAAAAATCATAAAAAGTACATAATATAGTAAGGCATAAAAAGTCATAAAAACAACATAATATAGTAAGGTATAAAAATTATGAAAACAACATATTATAGTAAGGCATAAAAAGTCATAAAATGACATAGTATAGTAAGGCATGAAAAATCATCAAAATGTCATAGTATGTAAGACATAAAAAGTAAGAAAAAGGGCATAGTATAGTAAGGCATAAATTTCTCACAGTATACTAAGGCATAAAAAGTTATAAAAACCAACATAGTATAGTAAGGCAGAAAAATTTATGAAAATGTTATAGTATAGTATGGCATAAAAAGTCATAAAACC